>NW_025962983.1:45651-115239 GCF_017589495.1 Alosa alosa
GTCTCAAAGCCTGTAGCTGTAGCGACCGCTAAGGTTCATACAATTACCGTTTAAAACAGCCACGTCAGTAAACTTCATATGTTCACCATCTTACATAGAAAGTGTGTGTATTGAAGAGTGTGTACGGATGAAGTGTGTGTATGAATGAAGTGTGTATGAATGAAGTGTGTGTATGGATGAAGTGTGTGTGTGTGTATGGATGAAGTGTGTGTATGAATTGTTTTTGTGTTGTTTGTTATCGTAACACCCCCAATTATCACCACTTTTGTTCAGAAATTCTAAAACAACGATGTTTTTTAACACTTCAAAATAATATTTACTAAATGAACCTTACATTTTCAGTAGCCATAGTTGTGTAGATTTGAACAAAATCTGGTTTGGTTCCTAACGGAGCATTTACTGCCTGAAATATCCGATTTTGTTTACCACGCCGGAGTTATAGTGCTGGCCTGATGGGTCGCCTATTTACACCCGTTTCAGCGGCACATTAACGGTTAGACCGAGAATTCTCGTCGTGAAATTAAAATTCCACTGGAGCTCCAAGCGGTTGTGACACACCAGCCTTACAACACTGTTTACAGCTCCTCGAAGTCGCGGTAAAATGTCATTTTGGTACATAGCTAATTTAAATACACCTATGTTGTGCGTGGTTTGCGTTTCTATAGGAGTCCGCTGTCTTGGTTTGTATAGAAATGGATATTAAGTGACACATACACGCAAGACGGTGGAAATACGGGACCGGTGGAAATAGGGGGAGTTACGATATATTATTAGTGATGATTGGGCAACATCATCATATGTGTTTAATCATCTTTATGTGTTTAAATTAGGGCTGTCAAACATCTCATTTGTCTCTCCCTCTCATTGGTGTGCAGATTTCATCACATTCATATTTGAAGTAATATACATTTTACAAATTCACTTCTCTAAATACAAAAAATGTAACTGGTGTTGTATAATAAATGTTTTCAATGTAAGAGTCATGTCATCAATGCTCATATGTTTATTAGCTGCATATGATGGGGAAATAAGTATTCAAAGCATTAACATTTGTTTCTCTACATATTTAGATTGTGACTATTAACATGGATTTGAACAGACATTGTTATCAACTCAAGAAATCCACACAGAATAAGAATAATATTGCAACATCATGACAAAAAGATGTTCATTGCCTTTTTCACCAATATGATAATACATTATTACATAGATTCATAACTGCAGGAATCCTGTATCTATGTTTGGTTGCATTTTCATTACATTGTTGTGACTAAAACCAAAGTAAGGAAAACTTTACATTTACACATTTACATTTAAAGACGTTACAAGAAATGTGTACAGTACGTGTCAGCGTAATGTGTGTGCGGTGTGTGTGTGTCTGAGGCAGAGAGCAGATTATATGGTTTTAATGTAGACAAACAAAAAATATGTGGCCACTAGGTAGCAATGGACAATACAAAAAGGCAACTCAAGAAATGAGTTCTACCTAGTTCTATCTATTGCTTTTATAGTGCAAAATAATAATAATAATAATAATAATACTGTTTATTTGTTACATAGTGCCTTTCAGAGTACCCAAGGCCACTTTACAGTTAACACAGAGTAGAGTTAACACAGTGGAAAATAATAATAATCAGCACACTAATTAAAAACATAGTGGTAGTAAAAGGCACATTAAAGTCCATAAGCTATCTAGAAAAGGTGGGTTTCAAGAGCCGGTTTGTATTGTGAGATGGAGTGGAGAGTGCGGATGTGTGAGGGGAGTGAGTTCCACAGTTTGGGTGCAAAGTTGATCTGTTGAGAGACAGGGAGCCAGTGTAGCTCTATCAGGAGAGGTGTAACATGTTGGGAGGACTTTGTGCAGGTGATGATCCGTGCTGCAGAGTGTTGAATGAGTTGGAGGCGATGGATGAGTTTGTTTGGAATGCCTGTCAGGATTGCAGTGCAGTAGTTGATGAAAGGTGTTACGAGGGTGTTGACGAGCACTTCAGTGGAGCGTTGTGTGGTGTTACGAGGGTGTTGACGAGCACCACAGCGGAGCGTTGTGTGGTGTTACGAGGGTGTTGACGAGCACCACAGCGGAGCGTTGTGTGGTGTTACGAGGGTGTTGACGAGCACCACAGCGGAGCGTTGTGAGTGCAGGGTGCAGTCTGGAGACATTCTTGAGGAGAAAAAGCGCAGACCAACAGACATTAGTGATGTGGTGGGAGAATAAAACGCTACTGTCCAGGAAAACGCCAAGGTATGCGTCTGACCATATGAAAATGTCCATAAAACATCAAAATCTGTTCATTCTTGACACCACAAAAGGTCAAATTGCTGCATAGTGTTTAAAACAGCAAGTGAATGGTATGAGGTCAGTAAGTTATATGAATGCAGATGAATCACATGGCCTGTTCATCTGTCATTTCATCACGAGTCGCTAAATAGAACCAGAATAGAAACATCTGTAATTCTATCATGAGATGACATCACTAAATAGAACCTGAAGCCCACTTGTGTGCTAGTCCTTCACTTCTCCATAGTATTCTGCTGTCCTTCACACATTCACATTCACATCAACAGCTGAAAGCCTCTTGTCTCCTAGGCCTAGTCCTCTCCTTCACCATAGCATCCTGCTGTCCTTCACACATTCCCTTCCACATACATTTCCAGAGCATGGGAACGTTTGGGACCTTCTAATAGAGTATATGCT
Organism: Alosa alosa; assembly: GCF_017589495.1. Taxonomy (NCBI): domain Eukaryota; kingdom Metazoa; phylum Chordata; class Actinopteri; order Clupeiformes; family Clupeidae; genus Alosa; species Alosa alosa. The sequence goes on from NW_025962983.1 coordinate 48,347, forward strand.
GTAGGTGGGTCATGTGATCAGTCTTCACACACTCTTAGTTAGGAGGTGGAAGAGGGCAGCTGTGGGATCAGTGAATCCAAACATGACAGCACCTGCTACCTGCAACACTATACTCACACCCTAAAAACACAACAAACATTGACAAAATGAAAATACACCTGTGTGTGTGTGTACTCACATGAAAATGTACTGAATAAAATTTGCACAAGACTAATTTGTGAGTATGCTAGTATAATGTTTTATTCAATTAAACATGAGAAACCTACGCAAAGGGGTACAAACTTGATCAATTAATCTGCTTTTGCGATGGCCAACAAAAAACTGACTACAGAACTCAAAGCCTATTGACTATGTAAATACTTATTTCCTGTATGTACTCAGTGAGGAAATACAGACTCTGGGACAGAAGCTTCAGTATGGATACACCCCTCACACTCTGTCATTACATTTGAACCAAAGACCAAACCCCACACAGTGTTTTGTTATCGTTTGAGGGGCAGGCTGCCCTCACTTTGTTTCCCATTCATAGAGCCAGTCTCAGTGAATGGAGAGCTAGAGAATGAATGAATGTGAGGCATGTTTGTATTGTAAGAATCAGCGTTGTGTAGATCAGGCTGAACGTGAGGCATGTTTGTATTGTAAGTGTTAACTGTGAAATATAATTTGTTGTATTTACTATGAAATCACCTAGGAACTTTTATTGTGTAGAAAAACACCTAGGGACTGTTATTGTATAGGAACCGGATGTTGATTGTGGGAAGTGGATGAGCGGGGTGGATGACGGTGGTCATTAAAAGTTAGAGAACTTGACGTTGTGTCTTATCTTTGAATAACATTGGTAGCAGAGGATGGTTAGCAATTATAAAGTTCCACCGACCTTCGATGAAGGCAAACCCCTAAAGCTGGAAGAAAGGAAGAATGAAGTCGAAATGTGGACACGAAGTTACAGATCTTGCGAAAAAAGAAACAAGCACTGGCAGTGGCTTTGGCGAAACTGTGATGGAAAACCGTAGAGAATAAAGACACTGGCATGGAAATACCTGGTAGAAGATTTAAATAAAGACACTGGCATGCTGACTTTAATAAAGACACTGGCATGCTGACTTTAATTAAAACACCTGATGGATTGTTTCTCAAAGAGGAAAAAGACCGAACGTATGAGGCATATTCAAACTTTGATTGAATTATAAGGGACAGTAGTTTATCCATGGCGGACTACATCATTGAATTTGAACAGCGATACTCAATGATGCGCAAGTATAAAATGGAGCTCCCCGATGCAGTTTTAGCCTTCAAACTACTAGATACTGCATGCTTGGAAGTAAAAGACCGACAGTTAGCTTTAACAGCGTGTACAGATTTGACTTTTGCTTCAATGAAGTCCGCACTGAAAAGGATTTTTGGAGGGAAAACGTTTGTGCACCCTATGGGAATAAATCAGGAAGCTGCATATGTCACAACAGAGCAAAGACGTCAGAGGGGCAAGACGGGGTCCAAAAATGAACAGCAAAAGACACCTCTGCCTGGCACTAACCCTTTGGACAGGTATGGGCGCAGATCAAAGTGTGCCATTTGCCAAAGTACGTTCCACTGGGCTAAAGACTGCCCACACAAGGGTGAGCAAATAAAATGTACCCACTGTGAGACTGACAACGTTGAAGAGTGCAATATCACTCTCTTTACTTAAGAGTCACCAACAGACGCAGAGATTTTTTTAACTGAATGTTTTGGCTCTGCAATAATAGATACAGCATGCACACGTACCGTGTGTGGAGAAGAATGGCTAGATAGCTATATCGCAGGACTAAGCCATAAGGAATTAGAGAGTCTGAAGAAGACAGAGCAATGCAGTAATAGACCATTTAAGTTTGGTGATGGAAAAGTGGTCCATTCCACCAGAAAACTGCAAATTCCTGCTAAGATAGGCCAAACGAAGTGCAGCATTGAGACTGAAATAGTTCCAGCAAAGATTCCACTGCTTTTGAGCAAGGCATCCATGAAAAAAGCGGGGACTGTGCTGGAAAATGACAGTGCAGTGATGTTCAGTCAACCTGTAAAGCTGGATTTGACAGGCTCTGGTCATTACTGTGTGAACATTATGGACAAAGAGGGCAAAACCATGCCAAGTGATGACCATATCCTTGTAGCTGCTGAGGGTGTTGCTTCAAATGAAGACAGCAATGAGGACACAGAAAAGCAATGTGATGAGGAAATTCTGTCCATTTCAGAACAAATGAACAAAGTTGAAAAACAAAAAATCCTAGTGAAGCTTCATAGACAATTTGGTCATGCCTCTGCTGACAGATTGCCGAGGCTTCTATCTAGCTCAGGCACTAAAGATGCAGAATGTGCCATCATTCTTCAGAAAATTGTCAGTGAATGTGAGACGTGTCAGAGATACAGTAGGACAAAACCAAGGCCTGCTGATGGTCTTCCACTAGCATCACAGCACAATGAAACCGTGGCAGTAGATCTGCATGAGCTTGAGCCAGGTCTTTGGCATCTCCACATTATTGATCAATTCACACGATTTAGTGCAGGAAGCCTTTTGACCACAAAGAAAGGATCTGAAATAGTTAAACACTTTATTCATGACTGGATAAGTGTGCATGGCCCACCTCACAAACTATTCAGCGATAATGGGGGAGAGTTCAACAATGATGAGGTTAGAGACATGGCAGACAACTTTAACATAGAAGTAAAAACAACAGCTGCATACAGCCCATGGAGCAATGGACTGATAGAGCGACACAATCAAACGCTGACTGAGATCATCATGAAAGTGAGGACAAGTAACGGCTGTGACTGGGACACTGCATTAGACTGGGCTTTATGGCTTAAGAATACCATGCAAAATGTTCACGGTTACAGTCCTCATCAGTTGGTGTTTGGGCAGAATCCCAACTTGCCCTCAGTGCTGATTGACAAGCCCCCAGCTTTAGAGGGCACCACAAGAAGTGAGTGGGTAGCAAAACACATCTCCGCTTTACATGCAGCAAGGAAAGCATTTACAGAGGCAGAGTGTTCGGAGAGAATAAGGAGAGCTCTGCGTAAACAACTACGCAGCACAGATGAGAGATACGAAATGGGTGACAGAGTGTACTATAAGAGAGTTGACTGTACAGAATGGAAAGGACCAGGAGTTGTAATTGGTCAGGATGGAGCAGTAGTGTTTGTCAGGCACAGAGGAACATGTGTTAGGGTGCACTACCTCAGACTTAGGAAAGTGAACATGGAAGATGATGAGCAACATGATAGCGACATGGAGGACACAGAATCCAGAGCAAACACTGACACACACAAAACACAGCCGACAAATGATGGTATGGAGATACGTAATGACAAAGAACAGAAAGCTGACGTCCATCTGAAAACAGGACAAGTTCTAAATTACAGAGATGCCCACAGTGGGACTTTACACAGAGCAGAAGTTCTTGGGTATGCTGGCAAATCTACAGGCAAATACAAAAGCTGGTACAATCTGCTATTCATTGAGCCAAGCAATGTTGCAGGAAAGACAGATGCAGTTGATATATCAAAGTTGGAGAACCTTCAGATAGAATCCATTATTGCTGATGTTAGGTATAATACCACAGATAACAGTGAGGATGTGTTGATCACAAAAGATCTATCATTTGACATAGCTAAACAGGAAGAGATGAAGAATTGGAGAGATAACAATGTGTTTGAAATTGTTCAAGATGAAGGACAAAAGCGCATTAGCACCAGATGGGTATGCACCCTTAAAGAAACACCCACTGGATTGGTACCAAAAGCAAGGTTGGTGGCTAGAGGTTTTGAAGAATTACAAATGTCAGAACTGCAAAAGGATTCAGCAACTTGTGCTACAGAGTCGCTTCGACTACTTTTGGCTGTTATCTGTCAAAGACAATGGACCCTACATTCTATGGATATAAAAGCTGCATTCCTACAGGGAGTTGAACTGTCACGTGACATCTACATCAGACCTCCCTCCGAAGCAGACTGTACTGGAAAATTATGGAAGCTCAGAAAGTGTGTGTATGGGCTGGCAGATGCTTCCCTGTACTGGTACAACAGGGTGAAGGAAATAGTGCTGAAAGTAGGAGGCAAGATGTCCATGGTCGATCCAGCTGTTTTCTATTGGACAGATCAGGACTGCAATGTGAGTGGGGTACTTGCCTGTCACGTAGATGACTTCATTTGGGGAGGCACAGACAGTTTCTCCAATACAGTAATACCCCACCTTACGTCGGTATTTCAAGTTGGACGTGAGGGACATGACAACTTCTGTTATGTGGGGATAGACATTGTAACTGTTGACAAAACTGTGCAAATACACCAGGAGAACTACATTCAACACATGCAGCCAATACATGTGGCTCCTTCACGAGCCGTGCAACATGACTCTTCTCTTTGTGAAGAGGAAAAGGATCAACTCAGGTCAAAGATAGGTCAGATTCTCTGGGTAGCGAGGCAGACCAGGCCAGACGTCTTGTTTGATGCCAGCTACCTAGCTTCTAAGCTTAAAAATGCAACAGTGCAAACAATACATGAAGCAAACAGAATAGTGTGCAAATTGAAGTCCAAGAAAGTAGGTTTAATCTTTCACCATTTGGGTAGAGACCGTGCTCTCAAGATTGTAGTGTTCAGTGATGCCTCGTTTGGAAACCTCACAGATCGGGGCACTCAAGGAGGGCACCTGATAGTTTTGATGGGAGAAGATGGCAAATTTTCACCACTTTCTTGGCAGTCTAAGAGAGTTAAGAGAGTGGTGAGAAGCACGCTTGCTGGAGAAACTTTAGCAATGTCTGAGGGAATAGATAATGCCATTTTTCTTGCTACACTGTTTTCTGAATTGGCCACAGGGGGTGCCGAGCGTGCTCCACCTTTAATCTGTGTAACTGACAATTATTCACTTGTTGATGCACTTAAGTCCACAAAGTCTGTCTCTGAGAAGAGACTTCGCCTGGAAGTGAGTAGTATCAAGGAGCTTATCCAAACACAGAAAATTGAGCGTGTTCTGTGGAACAACACAAAAGAACAACTTGCAGACTGCTTAACCAAAAAGGGGGCCTCACCTGAACAGTTGCTGAAAGCACTGAGTGAGGGACACTGGAAACTTGACTAAAATATATAGATTAGAGTTTTTGTTGTACTCTTATTCATAACAACATGGTACTTGAATACTGTTAAAAGGTAAATTGTTTTGCACTGTTATTATGTTCACTTTATTGGAAAGCCTCAGGGTTTACATTTTTTATTTTTATTTTAAGAAGAGAGTGAGTTTGTTAACTGAAATATAATTTGTTGTATTTACTATGAAATCACCTAGGGACTTTTATTGTGTAGAAAACACCTAGAGACTGTTATTGTGAGCGAGTGTGGATGACGGTGGTCATTAAAAGTTAGAGAACTTGACGTTGTGTCTTATCTTTGAATAACAGTAAGATTCAGCCAGATCTGTGCAGCGCTGCAAGATCAAACGCGCACCCTAATTTGACGCTACTGGAATACGAAGTCAATCAATGCGCCTTCTTCAGAAACAGGTCTTGTTATAACCTCTCTGTACACGTTCAAAGTTTACAATACTTTGGTTTGTCTGTAGGGACCCTATCCATGCTAAAGTGTAAGGCTAAGTGTACAAAGTTCTGTGCTCTTGTGATCTTTGTTTGTATTGTCAGTTTGCCAGCATTGATAAACAGACCTTTTGTTTCCTTTTCACTTTCCACTGGGATTGTACACAGTTGCATGTGTGTGTACAGTAGTGTCAGAGCCGTACAGTATGTAGGGAGAGTTTGGCCAACTCAAATCATGGGAGCCATGTTGGATACCATCGTCAGATATGCTATGTTGAAATAAATCAGATGACTCTGCAGTGTAACCCATGGGCTGAATATGCCATGTTGAAATAAATTGCTTATTTTCACCATTAACAGGCATATACATGTTATTATCAATGTTTGTCAATATGTAAAAGGCCCTTACGGAAAATTCCAGTGTATATCTACCTTATATACCTTAAATGGGCCTGTAAAATGCCCATTGTAGTGAGTGACCACGTCACCTAATGTTTCGGAGCAGTGTTTACCTTTCAGGCCAAATACAGGAGGGCATTCAGTAATTTACTTGTGCTACAAACACACAAATTCTGTACTTCCAAAAACGTCACGACTAGCAACTGAACTCTTAACAAAGTTATTCAAAGTCTTTTGACAAAATGCATGATAAGACAATGATAATGCGACCGACAGCATAGGCTATGAGTAAAACGTGTTTGGTCAGGTTTCGCGGGAGGACAGGACCAAAACATTATCATGCTACTTTAACAATAAAAACTTAGTATTAAAAGTTATGTATTGATAATATTTGGTCATCTAAACCAACATAAATTACATGCCTGCGTGATTTTCACAGTATTTTACATCTGAGTTACAGGTGGCATTTGAAATCAGACAAGCTTAAATTCAAGTCTTCAAAACTTCAAAATTCATTAATTTATAACTTTTTTGACAGCATGGTACATTAACGATGGTATTACTATATTTTTTCTACGTAATTTGTTGATAACAAGTTCATCACTTGTAGTTATGAACAAAATGTACGGAATGAGAAAACTGTCTTTAATTTCTGGCACACTCACCTGAAGCGTCTGTGTTCACTTGCAGAGAGGTCTGTGAGCCTACAAATGTACAAAACAGGGCAGGTGATTACAGCCATACCATTCAGGTAATAGCATGTACAAAACAGGACAGGTGATTACAGTCATACCATTCAGGGAATAAACAAGTGTTGTTGTCTTTTCTGGCACTGGGCTAAACTGCTGGTAAAATGGCCAGAGCTTTTTTTTTGTGTGCATGAATTTTACATATAGTGTGTATCTGACAATTTTATAAGCAGATAAAACATCTCACAATATTGATTTCACTGTTGTGTCATGGCTATTTTTTACCATCTGTCCGAGTTAAATACCTAGAGGCTCATTGTATGAGCAGTTGTACTGTTCTGATGATACACAAATATCAACTGTACACACAATGAGCCTCTGGGGATTTCCAATCAGCACAATGCCATTGATTTGCCACAGTTTACCAGTTCAATAGCCAGGTCTGGACTTCATCAAAACTTAAGCTGCATTGAATGTTTAATAATTAATTTAATTATGATTGTATTTGTATGATATGGATAACCTATGTGTCTCAGTCTTTAAGTGAAATCAGTAAGAGCTATTTCACCTGTGTGGGTCCTCCTCCATATGATAAAGGCAACGACTCCAGCAAGACACACTAACCCAGCAGCAATAAGCACGGAGGGCACAATGGATGTGGTGACTGAATCCCACTCATGATCTGCCCAGAGAGAGAGAGAGAGAGAGAGTCAGTTCTGTCTTCCAGAAGTATCCCGAGTACAGGAGTATGACAGACACAGACATCAAAACTAAACACAACTGTACACCTGATACTAAAACTACACACTACACTACAAAACATACATCCAACATTCCATATTTGTAAACCAATAATACCTAAACTGATGTCCAGCTTGTTGTCCAGACTGAGGTGTTCAGCTGTGCAGGTGTAGTGGTGATGCTGTAGTTCCTCTGCACTGACCTCCAGGCTCTTCCTCATCTGGTACGTCTCATCTCCATTAGGTAGCAGCTCCCCCCCAGTGATCTGGTGGTCAGACACAGACTGGCCGTCTCTGAGCAGGGTCAGGTTGATGTGACGGGGGTAGAAACCAGTGGCCCGGCAGGTCACTTTGGCCCCTCCAGAGTCTGGGAGTGTCTTCTGGAGGAGCCTGACTCTGGGCTTCACTATGAAACATAGTCAAGTCAAGACAGGTTTTATTTAGCACATTTCAAACACAGGGGTCATTCAAAGAGCGAAGAGTAATTGTAAATACAAGCATACAATGGTTAAAAGTGAAGTCCATAATAATGGAAAAAAATAATCATGATATGAGTCATCCTTAAAATGGATCACCGTTAAAGAAGAAAAATGCAATCCATACCCAATCTAAATATGTCCAGAGTGTGAGTATATATGTATATATATATATATATATATATATATATATATATATCTTACTCTTTTTAAAAATACGATTCTTTTCTTTGGCCAAGTGTGTTTTCAGGCGTTCAATGCAGAGATCATGGTACCATGTATAAGCTATATGCACACCCCCAGGCCATGTATTGTCCATTGCTTCTGGCCACACCCAGTCAGTATGAAGGCTGTCATTTTGTGGATTGTAATAGCGGACATCTCCAGCCTCCCCGTTGAATGCGTCTTTGCTCAAGTAAATTCCTACGTCGTCATTTTCCTGTAACTGACATCCTGCAGCTCTCTGTAGAACATGAAAACCTCAGAAAGCACAAGAAGGACAGACGTTGAGACACTAAAATCCACATTATTAGTTCTGAACTGCTGCATCACTATCAGTTTATTTCTAACATTTATTGTTATTTATTGTATATCTATTTTGACTCACTGTTTGTGTGGTTCAGAATCTGTCTCAGATAAGAGACCTTATTTTTCATACGTTCATGATTCAATTTCAATTTAGGAGCTAGTTCCAGTTCTATGGCATCAGGTGTTCTCTCCAGACCATTCATGCCTCTGTGTACAAACTTGTTGTCTTTTGAGTTGTAGTATCCAATCTGAATGTCATCCAGCATAAACAGAGTCTGGGATTCTGGGAATGGAGTCTCACCCACTAAATATATATGAAACAGCAACAAAGAATGCAAACCTGTAGAAGAAAAGGTGAATAAACTTGGTGAAAGGAGTCTAGTCTGAATGCTATAACCTAGCCTACCTACCTACACCTTTAAGTTAACTGACCTAATACTGTACACTCTGAGGCAGTAGCATTCCAAAAAGGGAGGAGGGACTTCCCCTCTATTATTTGATATGGTAGCCTTTCAGAGAACAAATTCCCAGTTATTTCTCTAAGAACTTGATTATGTCTGGCATGTGAAGCCATGTAGCATCATCTACTATTAGTTGTGATGACTTTGTGCTTGTAGTCGATGCCATTTTCTGGCATAATCAGTAAGAGGGATGCTGGGACCTATCATGACAGTTTAAAGCGCATGGTCACTAGTCAAAAGCTTATTCAAATTTAGTAGGATGTCCAGTCCACAGTGGGAGTGTTTTCATTATCAAACGTCGAGCACATGGTGTTCCTAGGTTTCTTAATCAGTCATGGGTGTGTTTGGGGCGTGACATCATTTAAACCAATGAGAATGACATCTGTCATTCCCTTTAACGGCGCAAAGCGCGACGTCAAAGAACGCATCGGTATTTTGACAGTCAACGGCGCATTTGAAGGAGGCTGCTTGCGAGACCGTATGGAACAGTCATTCCACTAAACCATGCTTCAGAAATTGATGTATATCCATTTAAAAATCCATTCATTATCTGAAAAATATATTATTAACTCATTTACAATGTGTTACAATATTTGATGTTTCCTGCTGACCGCAGGCATTCTGACTCAATTGTACCAATCTTACTACAGCCTGCATGCCAAAATGTCACTAGCAGAATCCCTAGTGTGTGTAGGCTACCAATATAGTGTAGTGTTTTGGTTAATTAATCTATGAAAGCAGACTTACCTGATTTTACAGAGAGAATATGGAATGAATAGAAGATAAACAGTAGCCCCAACATGGTGGATGAATTGTTGCTTTCAGTTTGTCTGATGGAATATTGTGCTTCCAGTAGTTGCTGCCTCTTTTACCCGCAGGATTTGCATTTTGTTTCCTTGCTGTTATGTTGTCATCTATGTGGAACGTAGCACCTGGACTCTTCCTCTATAGAGAAACACTGTTCAAATATGTGCAGAATTAATTTGCCATGGTTTTCCTGACATATTTAAGGTCTTCTCTTTAAAATATATTGTCTGGATGGCAGTATATGTTGCTCAAACCTTGTGTACATAATTTAGAATTGATTGTGCCTTGCGAGAAGGGCAAGACTCTCATGCCGGTGGCACTAATGCACCTCCACACCGTCATAGATGCTGGGTTTTGAACTGAGCTTGTTGGATCCAAGTTGGATAAAGCCCTCCTTACACTGACAGACTTTGGAAAGATTTGGAAAAGATTTTTGAAAGACTACATTCTCAGACCCTCTCACATCTTAAGACAAGTAGTAGAGTTTTAAGTCACAGACTATGATTTTGCAATTATTAGAGATCTTGCAGGGTCACTATTTACAAGACTGCAACTAGATTCCTTTAAATTATTACCCATTGTGTGTGTGTGCATGCTGTAGTTCTTTTGCAAGGGGAACTCAATTCCTTAATCTGTCCGAGGTTACAGCTCCAGTCTCAACATACTGTAACCCCTGAAGCCCACAGCAATTCCCAGGACTCCCACTCCTCAGGGCTCAGCTTGTGCCATTACAAAGCATGGCAGGCTGCCTGCCTGCATACACCTGCTTAATTAAAGAGCTTGTTGGACTTTTTACTGCAACACCTGCCTTATAGTCTAACCACTTGAATAAGATCAATCCTTTACTGCAACACCTGCCTTATAGTCTAACCACTTGAATAAGATCAATCCTTTACTGCAACACCTGCCTTATAGTCTAACCACTTGAATAAGATCAATCCTTTACTGCAACACCTGCCTTATAGTCTAACCACTTGAATAAGATCAATCCTTTACTGCAACACCTGCCTCATAGTCTAACCACTTGAATAAGATCAATCCTTTACTGCAACACCTGCCTCATAGTCTAACCACTTGAATAAGATCAATCCTTTACTGCAACACCTGCCTCATAGTCTAACCACTTGAATAAGATCAATCCTTTACTGCAACACCTGCCTCATAGTCTAACCACTTGAATAAGATCAATCCTTTACTGCAACACCTGCCTCATAGTCTAACCACTTGAATAAGATCAATCCTTTACTGCAACACCTGCCTTATAGTCTAACCACTTGAATAAGATCAATCCTTTACTTCATACGGGCACCATGAAGGCCAACGTGGTGTAACAGGTCAACACGGCCTCCTGACCAGCTTCCTTACAGGTGCTCTAAGCGATGCCATGCAGTAAGGAGTGGTGTAACAGGTCAACACGGCCTCCTGACCAGCTTCCTTACAGGTGCTCTAAGCGATGCCATGCATTTTTTAGGCTAAAATATTTTATGTCACTTACTGCAAACATCACCTAACCAACCGTTAGCTGTCTGTGTCCTGAATACACTGTAAAAAAACGCGATCTCTGAGGACAGCCCAGGCTCAAAAAACGGCCACAAAAACAACCTGGGCAAACCTAGCCCATGAAAACATAACAAACTGTATGTATCCAGCAAATCACAGACGAGATGCGCTTTTAGAGAGGAGAGTTTCAATTACACGGGAGCAGCACGGGAGGGAGGGGCAGGAAGTAGCTAGCTCGCTGTTTTGTTTGAAAGTCAACAAAAGTGATGTTACCCAGCATCGCTTAGAGCTCCTTTAAAGGTTTTCACCAACTCAGACCCCCAAGTATACGTGTTTTCCCTTGGAAAAATAATTTTGAGCCTGGCTTTATCACACAATCTGATTGTGTTCGTTAGCGCATATTTAATGAGAAGTCCTCATTTGCATATCTAAACATTAAATAGAAAAAAACATGCAATAAATGTTTTTCTCATCTGAACATAAGTAATCAACTGAAAAAGTGTCATGGTGATATCTATTATTTAAAATGTTTACCCTATTCACCTGTAGTGTCTCATGTTAATTATCTTATTATGCAAATTGCCCAAAGTGCAACTTCTAGCAACCAAGTTGAATTCCATCCACTAGGCCTACAGATGACATTTCTGCAATAAAACTTTAGGGTATTCAACATCTTTTTCTTTTTTTTTTTAGACTTTATTGCAATTATTTATCTACATCAATGTAAGGTACCCACTTCAGTTATTTCACATGTTACATTGCAATTTTTGTTTTTTGTTATTTTATACATATAAAAAAAGAAATAAGAAAAGACATGACAAAAAAACAAAAGAAACATGATAGAAAACTTATACAAAAAAAAAATTCTCCATACAAAACAAAACATGACACACAGAAGAGAGGGGGGGAGGGAAAGTAGGGGAGTGGTATTTGAGCCTACATAATACTATTTTATTCTATGTGCAATTGTACTTGTTTTTAGATATTTATAGGCACATTTTTGGCCATTTATAGGGCGGTGTTTTAGCCTACATGTGTCTTTGGTCCATGTTTATAACATCTGCAATTATTTTTTTTAACCGGTTTGCTAATATGGCTGATATTATTTTGTGATCTGTATTGAGTAGTGATATGGGCCTATAAGAAGGACACCTTGTGGCATCCTTCCCCTCTTTGTGTATAAGAGTTATTATAGATGATATCCAAGTTTGTGCCCATCTTCCTGTATGTAGTGCATGATTATATGCTTCAACCAGTATGGGAGTTAATTCATTTTTAAATGCTTTATAAAATTCGTTTGTGTAACCATCATCACCTGGAACTTTTCCTATTTTCACGTCTCAAATTTGTTTATTTACTTCCTCTAATGTGATATCTTTTATTAATTCCATGTTATTCTCTTCTGTTAACTTTGGCATTTCTATCTTACTCAAATAATTCTGAATTGATTTTGTATTTTCACTTATCTCCTCTCTATATAAATCTTCATAGTAATTGGCGAATTCCTCTGCAATCTGTTCTTTGTCAATAATTAATTTGTCATGTTTTGTTTTTAGTTTTGTGATATGTACTCTTTCCATTTGTTTTTTTAATTTATATGCCAAGGTTTTTAGAAACTTTGGGCCGCCATCGTAATTTTCTTGATCCGTGAACTTCATTAATTTTTCAATTTCTAGTGTACGTAATTGATCTAATTTAAGACGTTTTTCTTTTAATTCTATTTTGTCGTCATTACTACTTGTCTTGATATGTCGGTTTTCTATCCTCTTTATTTCTTCAATTAACCATCTGTTGTGCTTCCCTTGCTCTTTTTTTAGCAGATGCATAGGAAATTATGTGGCCTCTCATAACAGCTTTAGCACCTTCCCATAACAAAATTGGATCTATATCATCTTGATCATTGATCTCTACATAGTCTTTTAATACCTTTTTAATTTTATCAATGAATTCTGTATCTTGTAACAATGAGTTATTTAATCTCCACAATGTTTTGCCTTTCTTAGAGTTTAGTGCTATTGTTAGTGTCACAGCTGCATGGTCTGACATATTTATCGAGCTGATTATACATCTTTTAACCAGTGTTATCAGATGTGCTCTCCACACGTCTACCAGACCCATCTCTGAGCAAAATCTTCTCAGAAAACTTGCGTTTTTCTCTGCTTTATGTGTTTTAGTGCTAGAGGAGTCAAGTTTTGGATTCATAACTAAGTTGAGATCTCCTGCCCATCAGTAGTACTCCCTTTCTTTTGTTTCTCCCTTTTTCTTTTCTGAGTAATAAAGAAAGTGGCATAGTGGTGCAAGTTATGTAAGAGCAGCAGAAGTGTTGTGTTTTCAGGACAACAACTAAAAGCTCTGTCAAATGTAACATAAATTCTATTCCTGTGTCTGGAGGATAGTAGACATTAAGAATAGAGACCTCTATACCCTCTATGTTACCCACAACCAAAACATACAGTACCTACCTTCTTATCAATAACACAGCATTCTTTTTTCTAAATCCTACATGAGATTTAATTATTATCGCCAATAACCCTTCTGACTGGAGTTATAATGAGCCAAAATACACCTGGCTTTTTAGTTGTTGCTAAGTTTTTCATGCTCTTTTTTGCAAATGAGTTTCTTGTAAACAAATTATATCTCCTTATCCTTTTCCATCTGAAATAAGATTTTTTCCCTCTTTACTCGATTATTTAACCCATTCACGTTTAATGATATTATATTTAGGTCACACATCTAAAGGTAAACAGGGGACTAATTTGCTTCATTATAACCATATACTGTTTACAAGTCCACAAATATACTGCACTAGCTATTCTCCATTGTAATATGGATAGCATATCCCTGACTCTATGTCTGTATGTGTTTGCAAATACCGGGAAATTAGTGGGTTGGGTAAATAGGTATAGAAAAATAAACACCAAAATAGGGAAGGCAAAAGAAATAAAAAAACATAAAAAGGAAAACAAAATTATAAACAACAAAAGAAAGGTTCCAAAATGTCATTATCTTCAACCATCTTTTCTAAGTGGTTGTTTTAGTATCTTATAATTAAGCCTCAGAAAAGGTCTACTAAATAATATAATTTCTTCTTATAGTTAAGCCTCAGAAAAGGTCTACACTAAATAATATAGTCGCCTCAGAAAAGGTCTACACTAAATAATATAATTTCTTCTTATAGTCGCCTCAGAAAAGGTCTACACTAAATAATATAGTCGCCTCAGAAAAGGTCTACACTAAATAATATAGTCGCCTCAGAAAAGGTCTACACTAAATAATATAGTCGCCTCAGAAAAGGCCTACACTAAATAATATAGTCGCCTCAGAAAAGGTCTACACTAAATGTATGTCAGGTACAGCTGCCCTTGGTAGCCTCAAGAAAGGTCTACACTAAATAATGGTAAGCCTCAGAGAAAAGGCCTACACTGTCCGCGATTCAGACAGGCGGCCAGAGGGACCCACAGTGCGTCACACCAGAAAGTTTAGTAAACTTAAGGGGAAAGGGAAGTAGGGAGTGAGTGAAGGCTCAGGGGTTACTGGGGAATAACGAGTTCAAGTGTCTGGGTCTGTGTGCCCCCAGTGGCAGCGTCACGTCCCTATGGCAGCGGTGGTGGGTGAGTCGGAAGTCCTGGGGGAACACGAACCCCACAGCAGGCGGGGATGGAAACAAGGCAGAGAGTACAATTCCAAAGGGAGATCAAATTAAGTAGTAGCAAGGCAGAGAGGCTGGTCAAGAGTTACGGGATCGAAGAGTAGTCAGGGAGTCGTTCACGGCAGAAAGCAGGTCTGGTTCTCTGGGGCGAAAGGTATCCAAGATTCAGGCAGGTCAAGGTCACAAAACAAGAAGTGAGCCAAGCCCTTGAGCAAACAGGTTCGGTGTGAGAGCTTTGCAGACGATCCTGACAAAGAGAGCTGAAAGACAGGGCTTTAAATACTGGGAGAGGTTAGTGGGTAATGCAGGCGCGGCTGGAAATAGTAAGAGCAAGAGCAGAGCAGGGACAGGTGGAACTGGTTAGGCTGAGTAGAGAGTGGTGAGCAGGTGGAGGCGGTGGGGGAAACCAATTAAGGTGGTGGCACCGGTGGGGAGTGAGGAGGGGCTCATGACCAGGCCCCAAGGGGCGGCTGGGGAGTCAGAGCAGCCTGCGCCCGAGGCGGGAGGGAGGCGGAGGAGGGCCGGGAACTCCTCGAGGCAGTCAGTGAAGCGTCCTCATCCTGCGGAGGAAGCGGAGAAAGTACAGAGGTAGGACAGGAGTAAAACACAGGGCGGGAAGCCAGAGGCGGGCAGGGCGGTTAGGGACACGGGGCTGGTTGCAGGTGATCCAGGATACGTTGGTGGAAAGGCTGATGATAAAGGAAGTCCCTATCCCACAATCGACTAGCTGGCACAGGTCACTCCTCAGGTCCATAGCCCTCCCAGTCAATGAACTGGAAGCCCCTCGTCTGGACCCGAAGCAGGCGGCGGGGCAGTGTAAGCCAGATTACCATCCCGGCGAGCCGTGGAGGAGGACAGGCGCAGCGAGGACCAGCGGACTCTCTTCAGATGGGCTTAATCTTAGACACATGGAAAGTGGGGTGCACCCTCATGGAATTAGGCAGTTGGAGCCGGACGGCAGTTGGAGCTAATCACTCTTCTGATGAGAATGGGCCAAGGGTGAGGTGCCAAGCACTGCGACTCCACCCTGAGCAGCAGGTTCTTGATGACAACCACATCAGCAGCCAACATGGTAGGTGGGGCTTAGGGTCTCCGACGGTTGGCCCCAGTAGTGTAGCTGGCAGCAGATCTGAGGAGTGTGGCTCGGGCTTGTGACCAGGTGGCGGCAGCCGACGGGCAAAGCAAGTGCAGATGGGCAAGCCTCCTTCCTGGCTGGCAAATAGAGGCTGGTATATGACACATTGGAAGGGGACATACCAATGGCAGAGCAGATTCAATTGTGCGTACTCTGCCCTTGTCAATTGCTGCGACAGGGTCAGGGGTTGCGTGAGGTCATGCGTAAAAGTGCCTTCGAGCTCCTGGTTGCCGCTCTGACTGCCCATTGGATTGGGCATGGAATCCGGAAGTCGAACTGACTGTGGCTCCCAGCAGTGAACTCCTTCAGGCGGAGGAGGTGTGGGCCACGGTCAGAAACTACATCCTTTGGCAGTCCGTGGATCGGAAGACGTGTTCCAGGACCACCTGGGCGGTCTCCTTGGCGGGATGGGAGCTTGGGGAGGGCAAAGTGTGCCATCTTGCTGAATCGGTCCAGCCTGGTGAGAATAGCCCGGTCATGCCACTTGAAGGGGAACATGCATTGACAAAGTCGAGGCGATGTGAGACCAAGGGCGTCTGGGCACAGGCAGGGGCTGCAGCGGCAATCGGCTGAGGCTGGCAGGACGACTGTGTTGGTTGCAGATGGGGCAGGCTTGGGCCCGATTCCCGTACATCCCTTCTCCAGAGGTACAGAACCTCTGGGCGGCAGGTTGTAGTGCGGGTGGAGCCAGGGTGACAAGCTAGGCGGAGTCATGTCCCCACTGAATGACCTGGGACCTCAGGTTTTGAGGGACAAAAAAGCGGTCAGCTAGACTGGCCTTCAGGACCTGGCTGGTTCACAGGCTTCAGCACCTGTTCCTCAACCAGCCCAGGTCAAGTGCTTTCACGATGCAGGGACTTGGCAGAATCGACACAGGATCCTTGGAGGGTGTCATCGCTTCTGGAATTGACAGGAGGCGTCTGGCTTGGTGTTGCGTGGTCAGGCGGTATGACAGAGTGAAATTAAACCTGGTGAAGAACAGGGCCCAGCGGGACTGCCTGGGTTCAACCGTTTGGCCGATGCGGATGTGCTCAAGTTCTTATGATCGGTCCAAGCGAAATGGATGGTGGACCCCTCCAGCCAGTGGCGCCACTCCTCCAAGGCAACTACAGCAGCAGCTCACCGATTCCTATGTCGTAATTGCACTCAGGGGACAACCGGCGTGAGAGAAAAAAGGCACAGGGATGGGCTTCCTATCTCCGCAGCCCACTGAGAAATCACAGCAACTCTCCCACATCCAGTCCACCTCCACAATGATTGCGGTCCACATCAGGCATCCCTGGGATGGGGCGGAGTGAACACTGTAGCAGGGTACTGAAGCTGTCGGCTGCTGGGGTCAGGTGAAGGGTTGCTTGGTGCTGGATTGGAAGCAGTGAGAGGGCAGCAATGAGCACTGTAGTTCGGATAAACTTTCTATAAGTTAGCAAACCCCAAAATTTATTGCAGCTCTTTCTGTTCTTGGAACTGGCCATGAAGTGACTGCTGATGCTGGCAGATCCGTGGATACTTCCCTCTGCCACTATGTACCCCGGAAGGCCACTGTCTTGGCGTAGAGCCTCACATTTCTCTGCCTTGGCGTGGGGAATCTCGGGGAGCGATGAAGGACTTGCTGGACATGGCGGGTGTGTTCAGACAGGTTTCTGGGTAGATTAAAGATGTCATCCGGAAGTAGCGAAACAAACTTGTTTCTTTTTTTTTATGTCGCCAGCACATCATTCACTAGAGCCTGAACACCAGCAGGAGCATTGGTGAGCCAGCAACAGATACTCGTAGTGGCCTGTTGGTGTATTGAATGCGGTTTCCATTCATCTCCCTCCCAGGTCACCCTAGGTGGTAAGCGTTTCTGAATCCCAACTTGGGCCAAAAACAGTGGCTCCCTGGAGCAACTCAAAACGAGAGAGTGAGCGGGAGGCAGGGGTAGCGGTTCCTTCCTGTGATGTCGGTGGAGTCCCCTGTAGTCGATGCAGAGCCGAGATCCATCCTTCTTCCCCACAAAAGAAGAAACCCGCTTTTAACCAGAGATGAAGATGGACGGATTAATCCTGCGGACAGTCATTGATGTAGTCCTCCACATGGACTTTCTTTCAGAGCAGACAGCAGACAAAAGGCGGCCCTTTGGAGGGGCCCGTTCCCGAGAGGTGATGCTGATTGTACGGTGGTGAGGCAGGGTGTGGCTCTTGCTGGTAAACACTTCTCTGAGACCATGGTAGCATTGGGACATTGGAGAGGTCAGGGCCAGGAGTTAGTGGGTACTGGCCGAGGGGGTAGTCTGACAGCAAGCAGGCAGGTTCGGTGGCGGTCTCTCCCCACTCCCCCGTCACCCGGTCACCCCAGTCCCGAGCTGAGGGTTGTGCAGCGGGCCATGGGTAACAGGATGAGGGTTGGCCTGGAGAAGGGCAGGTGAAACTGGATAGTTTCTTGATGGTTTCGGACAGACCCGCCGAGACGGGCCGTGACATGAGTGACCCGATCCGGTAAGTGTCAAGTCCAGTGCCACGGGCAGGGAATAGGAATTATTAAAGCGGTGGTTCTCCAGTCCCAGTTGGGCGGTGCCAGCTTGATGTCATTATGTTGGCTTGGCCAAATCCACCAGAGCAGCCAGGGTGTGAGTTGAGTCAGAGGCGGAGGTGAACTGCAGCAGGGGTTTGCGGTCGGAGGACTGGATAGTCGATGGCTCAACGGCGGACTCTCCCTATGCCCGGTGAGCTTAGGCCTTTAAAGGGCAGGTTACCGATGTCCATCACCTCCACAATAGAGCGAGGTTTGAGTGAAGCGGCACTGGCGCTCTGCAGGAGTGAGAGAGAACTCGCCCAATCTCCATGAAACAGACTGGTCAAGCTGACTTGGGTGAGTGGCAGTAGATGACGAGGCAGTCGGATCTCTCCGAATGCAGTGGTTGGTGGACATGGCCCCCTCTCACGCGGCGAAGCGGTCTGTATCGCCTGTCGATCCGGACGGTCAGTGCGGTAGCTTCATCAAGAGTGGAAGGCAGTTCATGGAATGACTCGTCCTTGATATAGTCGTGAAAGCTATGGAAGAGCAGCGTCCACCAGCGATGGTGTGTTCCAGAACCGTCTTGCCAGGGTTGAGTACGATGGAATGGTCTGCGGCTATACGTCTGCGTAGCCGAGATACTGAACAGTTCACTGAGACGCCTCTGCGGTTGGTGAATCCAGGTCAACACCTAGCATCTCCTCAGCAAACAGGTGAAGGTTGCACATCTGCGGGGTTTGGCGTTCGAACTCTGCTGTTCCCCAGAGTCGAACTCGGCCCGTCAGGTGGTGATAGCGCCGCAACTTTGGCCCCTTCCGTGGCGAGTCCTTGGCTGCAAGGAGAACTGAAGTCGTCAGCTAGTCCCGGGAATGGCGGACCTGGGTTGAATAGCGTTGAACACGCTCGAGGTTTCAATCTTGGGTTCGGGCAGCGGCTGCAATGACCGGGGCAGGTAACTCGGGGCAGGGCTGGTGGGCAGACTGCCTGGAACTGGGCGGTGGGCGGAGTGGCTGGGGTAGGTTGGTGAGGAGTTGGATGATCATGGCGAGTTGTTGTTGCTGCTGGAACTGCTGTTGGTGGCCGACCTGAAGCAGGGAGGTGATAATAGCCCTTTCATGGGCTGCTTTCTCAGTGTGTTCCAGGCATTGCATGGTGGGTTGCTCAGGTTAAATCGGTTTCCATGTCGGAAGTGTCGCTGAGTCCATGATGGTCAGATCGTGCTGTCACGGTTCAGACAGGCGACGAGACCTGATGCGTCACACCAGAAGTTTATTAACAGGGAAAAGTGAGGGTGAGTGGGGCTCCGGGGTTACTGAGATAACGATTCCGTCCATCTTCAGATGTGTACTTTGGTGGCAGCGATGCGTCTATGACGGTGGTGGAGTGTCCGGAAGTCACCAGAGAACACAGACACAGCAGGCGGATGAGCAAGGCGAAGTACAGTTCAAGGAGATCCAAATTCATGTGTAAAGGCAGAAGTAGTCAGGATTGCGGGATCGAAGAGTAGTCAGGAGTAAATTCTGACGAAAGCAGGTCTGGTTCTCAGGGCAGAAGAGTATCAAGATTCAGAGCAGGTCAGGGTCACAAAACAAGAGTATGAGCCAGAAGCGCTTGGTAAACAGGTTCGGTGTGGCTTTGCAGAGCGATCCTGACAAGGAGGCTGAAGACAGGGCTTTAAATACTGGGAAGGTTGGTGGGCGTACAGCGCAGCTGGCAGAGTAATTAGAGCAGAGCAAACGGGGACAGGTGGAGCTAAGGCTGAGTAGAGAGGCTGGTGAGCAGAGTGGAAATGGTGAAACCAAGTGGGTGGTAACCGGTGGGTGAGAGGGTCATGACATACACTAAATAATATAATTTCTTCTTATAGTCGCCTCAGAAAAGGCCTACACTAAATAATAATTTCTTCTTATAATTAGCCTCAGAAAAGGTCTACACTAAATAATATGATACGCCTCCAGAAAAGGTCTACACTAAATAATATCATTTCTTCTTATAGTTTGCCTCAGAAAAGGCCTACACTAATAATATAATTTACACTAAATAATATTTCTTCTTATGATAAGCCTCAGAAAAGGTCTACACTTACGAAATAATAGTACGCACTCCAGAAAAGGCCTACATAAATAATATAATTTCTTCTTATAATTAAGCCTCAGAAAAGGTCTACACTAAATAATATAATTTCTTCTTGCTAATTAAGCCTCAGAAAAGGTCTGCACTAAATAATATAATTAAGCCTCAGAAAAGGTCTACACTAAATATTATCATCTTTTCTTATAATTAAGCCTCAGAAAAGGTCTACACTAATAATATAATTTCTTCTTATAATTAAGCCTCAGAAAAGGTCTACACTAATAATATAGTCGCCTCCAGAAAAGGCCTACACTAAATAATATATTAAGCCTCAGAAAAGGTCTACACTAAATAATATAATTTCTTCTTATAGTAAGCCTCAGAAAAGGTCTACACTAAATAATATAATTAAGCCTCCAGAAAAGGTCCACACTAAATAATATAATTAGCCTCAGAAAAGGCCTACACTAAATAATATAATTAAGCCTCAGAAAAGGTCTACACTAAATAATATAGTGGCCTCAGAAAAGGCCTACACTAAATAATATAATTAAGCCTCAGAAAAGGTCTGCACTAAATAATATAGTAAGCCTCAGAAAAGGCCTACACTAAATAATATAGTAAGCCTCAGAAAAGGCCTACACTAAATAATATAGTCGCCCCAGAAAAGGCCTACACTAAATAATATAATTAAGCCTCCAGAAAGGCCTGCACTAAATAATATAATTAAGCCTCAGAAAAGGCCTACACTAAATAATATCATCTCTTCTTATAGTCGCCTCAGAAAAGGCCTACACTAAATAATATCATTTCTTCTTATAATTAAGCCTCAGAAAAGGTCTACACTAAATAATATCATTTCTTCTTATAGTAAGCCTCAGAAAGGTCCACACTAAATAATATAATTTCTTCTATAGTCGCCCCAGAAAAGGCCTACACTAAATAATATAGTAAGCCTCAGAAAGGTCCACACTAAATAATATAGTGCGCCTCAGAAAAGGTCTACACTAAATAATATAGTAAGCCTCAGAAAAGGCCTACACTAAATAATATAGTAAGCCTCAGAAAAGGCCTGCACTAAATAATGTAATTGGCCTCAGAAAAGGTCTACACTAAATATTATAATTAAGCCTCAGAAAAGGCCTACACTAAATAATATCATCTCTTCTTATAGTCGCTTCAGAAAAGGCCTACACTAAATAATATAATTAAGCCTCAGAAAAGGTCTACACTAAATAATATATTAAGCCTCAGAAAGAGGCCTACACTAAATAATATAATTAAGCCTCAGAAAAGGTCTACACTAAATAATATAGTAAGCCTCAGAAAAGGCCTGCACTAAATAATATCATTTCTTCTTATAGTGCGCCTCAGAAAAGGCCTACACTAAATAATATAATTAGCCTCAGAAAAGGCCTACACTAAATAATATAATTAAGCCTCAGAAAGAGGCCTACACTAAATAATATAATTAAGCCTCAGAAAAGGCCTACACTAAATAATATGATGGGTCTCAAGGAAAGAGGCCTACACTAAATAATATAATTAAGCCTCAGAAAGAAATTTCACACTAAATAATATAATTTCTTCATTGGCAGGGGTACTGCAGCTTCTCTCACCCTCTCAGTATTAATCAATTTGCTATTTATTAACAAAACATTACATAGTTAAACCAAGCAAGTTAAACCAACCAAGAAAGCGAGACAGTCATATTAATAACCTTTCATCTTTCATACCCCCCAACCCCTCATCCCCTGCTAATTCTTGCTATATGATCCCATTTACTCCGAAAGGGCAAACCCACTGGCCACTCCCCCATCCCACCTCACTTACACCCACATACGTACATCGCCCCTCCCAGCTCCATACATTCACACCAGCAGCTAACGTATATCGAGCTGGACTGAGCCCCAGCAGACAAAAAGACGTAAGGGAGGAGTTTCGGTGTTTACACATGATGCTTGGTGCCGAATGCCACGGTAGTACACAGACACTGCTCTCCACTGGCGGAGTTTATGACAATTAAGTGCCGAATTCTTCTACCTCCCCAGGGAATTAATTGCCATTCTGCTGGTCATGCAAAGCATCCCCCAGCAACAAAAACAGTGACAGGAGCATGGCACTGAATGAGCTGTATCGGTCAGTGAACAAAGTGAACACCGGATGCCTGTGCTACAATCATCATGGAGACTTCAATCATCACCAATCTCAAAACGGTACTACCCAAATTTCACCAACATGTAAACTTCCCAACAAGAGGACAAAAAACCCCTCCCCACATCGGGCAATCAGACCACATTAGCATCCTGCTGCCCCGATACAGACAAAGAGCAAAAGTCACCAAACCGGTTCTGAAGGAGATGAGAATGTGGCCGGGGGGCCGTCTCACAACTTCAGGACTGCTTTGAAACAACAGACTGGGATATCTTCAAAACAGCTGCCACCCACAACAACCACATTGACATTGGGAATACACAGACACTGTGACCTCCCTACATCACCAAATGCATCGATGATGTTACAGAAATAAAAACACATCACCACTTTCGGACCCAACCAGAAGCCATGGCTGACAGGAGGCGTCCACAGACTGCTGAGGGCCAGAGACAAAGCCTTCAGAGCTGGAGATGTAGCTGGCCTAAGAACAGTGAGGGCTAACCTGTCCCAGGGCATCAGGAAGGCAAAAAGGATTACACAGACAAAATAACAACACACTTCAAAGACAGCAGAGATGCACAGAGCCTATGGCAGGGCATACAGGCCATCACTGACTACAAGCCTGCGCCCATGGGGCTGTGAGAACAACACCTCTCTGCTAAATGACCTGAACAGTTTTTAGCCCGATTTGGAAGCGCAAAAAATGACACTCACCCACAGAAAACCCCACCTCCCCCGACCAACCCCTGTACCTGTCCTCTGCTAGCGTGAGAGGACACTAGCCACCATTAACCCACGCAAGCAGCAGGCCCAGACAACATACCAGGACGAGTGTTGAAGGACTGTGCAGAAGAGCTGAAGGATGTTTTTACAGACATTTTCAACACCTCTCTGGAGCAAGCAGTCATCCCATCACTTTTCAAAACTGCCACCATCATACCCGTGCCAAAGAAATCATCACCATCATGCTTCAATGACTACCGTCCTGTAGCACTCCAGCCCATAATCATGAAGTGCTTGAGCGGCTAGTCATGTCACACAT
Organism: Alosa alosa; assembly: GCF_017589495.1. NCBI lineage: Eukaryota > Metazoa > Chordata > Actinopteri > Clupeiformes > Clupeidae > Alosa > Alosa alosa. The sequence continues at coordinate 72,054 of NW_025962983.1, forward strand.
CAAAGCCACCCTACCCCCACCCTGGACCCCTTCCAGTTTGCATACCCGGTAGCGATCCGATCCACGGAGGATGCAATCTGCTCTGCCCTCCATCCAGCCCTCACCCACTTAGACAATAAAAGACTCATATGTGAGAATGCTGTTCATAGACTTCAGTTCAGCATTCAATACCATAATACCACAACAACTCATCCAGCAAACTGGACAAGCTAGGATTCAGTACCTCCCTCTGCAACTGGCTGCTGGACTTCCTGTTGCAGAGACCACAAGCAGTGCGTGTCGGGGACAACACTTCAAGCACTCTGACCCTGAGCGGGGGCCCCTCAAGGGTGTGTGCTCAGCCCCCTGCTCTTCACACTGCTAACACATGACTGTACAGCCACTCCCACAGCTCCAACCATCTGGTGAAGTTTGCGGGACGACACAACACTGGTGGGCCTCATCACTAAGGGCTGATGAGGCTCACTACAGAGAAGAAGTAGACCTGCTGGCTAAATGGTGCAAGACAACAACCTCCTGCTAAATGTCAGCAAGACCAAGGACATTGTTGTCAACTTTCCAGAGAGGCCACAAACAACTGCCACCACTGTCCATCGGCGGAGATGTTGTGGAGAGAGTGAGCAGCACAAAATTTCTGGGGGTGCACATCAGCTAATTGACCTCCTGGACCACCAACACAGCATCACTGGGAAGAAAGCCCAGCAGCGCCTCTACTTCTTGCGCTGGAATTGAAGAGGCAAGTGCGCGCCTCCTGTCATGACTACATTCTACAGAGGGACCATCGAGAGGCATCGTCTCCAGCAGCATCACAGTGTGGGGCGGAGGCTGCACAGATCAGAACAGGAAGACCCTCCAGCGCACTGTTAACACAGCTAAGAGGATCATTGGAGCACCACTCCCCTCCCTGCAGGACATTTACACCACCCGCCTCACCCGCCAAAGCACTAATGATTGTCAAGGATACAACCCACCCTGCACCACGAACTGTTCAGCCTCCTGCCCTCTGGAAGCGGTGCAGGAGCCTCGGCTCCAGCACCACCAGACTGGCAAGTAGCTTCATCCACCAAGCAATCAGGATGCTGAACACTCTACCCACTCTCCCATCACTGACAGCCCCCACCCACCAGCCAGCCAGGAACCTAGGAACTAGGATCCCTGTCTACCTAACCCCCCGCCCCCAAGCCTGATATGCTTGAAATTACTGCATACTGCATATCAATGTAAATATACAGGTCACACAAGCCACAAGTTTAAACTTCATGTAACTGTTAAGACTATATAAATATACAACACAACTACCTCTATTTTTTATATATATATATGTCCTATATTTCTATTTTGATACATACATGTTCTATATTTCAGTCTTGCACTTTAATTTAATGTTTATTGTCTATGGCTATGTCTATAGTATGTCTATGTCTGTATTTAAAGCATGTCTATGTCTGCATGGGAAAGTAAGAAACTAAATTTCAATTCTTTGTATGACCAGTGCATGTAAAGAAATTGACAATAAAAAAAAAAAGCCGACTTGACCCCATACATCCAACCCCCCCCACACACACACACATCCATATATCCAGCCACCCCCATACATACACATCCATTCATCCAACCCCCCCCATACACACACACATCCATATATCCAACCCCCCCCACACACATACACAGCCATACATCCAACCCCCCCCCCCCCACATACACACACCAACATATCTAGTCCCCCCCCACACATTCCCCCCCCCACCATCCCCTACACCCATATATATCCACCCCCCCCACACCGAATCTCTTTCCCAAAATGGAGCTGGAGTAGCGATTGAATAAAGCGATTGACTGAAGCGATTGACTGAAGAGGCCTCCACTGTTAAGTAAACATGAAGTGATTATAACAATTACCAACAATTATGTCAGATGTAACTAGGCTAGGCTACTAATATATCTACTGAAACTATCCCTATTGTAAAGTTTAAGTCGTATAAAAATGTAGTTCAAACCTTTTTTCTTTCTGCGCCATTCCAGGTCACACGCTTGCCTCCTGTTATGTAAATGTGGCGTGTGTCAGGAATTAGTTAGCAGTCTGACATTGCTCCATCAGATACTCATTGCGCTCCGTCAGATGAGAAGAAATGAGCAATCGCTGATGAGTATTTAACTAAGAGTGACGCGCCGTCTTCTGTTTGCTTTCGCTTTCCCCTTGGCAGTGTTGCTTTCCCTTCCGCACACCTGTGTGTTATTCAATGGGCAACAGATGGCACCATTTCACTGCTTGCTCACATCAGCCGAAGTTCAGTGCCATGGCGCCATCTGGTGGGCATTAAATATTTAATGTTAGATTAGGTTAAGACGAAGTGACCTCGAAAATGTTGTAGTAGTTCCTTACTAAATTATTCTTCTAATCAATCTCATCTACTGTGCTTCTCGTCTTGAATTGCATAAAATAGTATGCTAGCATATTCACAGATTAGTCCTGTATTAATTGTATCCATAAGTAGGCCTACATTTTCATGCATAGGGCCTATACACACACAGGTGTATTTTCATTTTGTCAATGTTTGTTGTCACATGTCTTTTGGATCCGCCCTTACACTGACGTCACACGTTTTCCAAATGACGTTGACGCAGTCGAGGACGTCTCATTTGTGCAGTTCATCGGGCTTCATTCCTCCATCCTTCTATAGTTCCTTCCTCGTTTCCTTCACAACATTAATTAGGAGGAAGGGCTAGGAGCGGGGGGAGGAAGGGAGGATAGACAAAGAGACAGATGTACCTAAGAGTGTGTGAGGACCATGGAGGTATTATATATAACTGGAGAGAGTGACTAAGTCTTGAACACTGGGGGTTCGGATCCAGCGCCAGTCGGCTCTGACAATGCGCCAAAAAGCTGGAAAGGACGCCTGGACCAACATTGATTTTTATTGGATATTCTGTAAAAAGAGAGTCGTCCTCCAGTAAGAGGGTGGCGATAATGCACATAAATTGCTTGCCACGTAACAAGAAGAAGAAATGGTTGCTCGGGAACGTCGTGGAGTCCGAGTGGAGTCGCCCTGAAGCGCAACTTAATTTCATTGGATAACAGTGGCTCTAACTAAGAGCGGTCTGCCTGCCGACCTGCTGCTGCAAATATGCATTCGAACATGACGTGAAATATCCGTAGTCGAACTATAAATAAACTATTATAACGCACAGAACGGCCAGCCTGAGCGGACAATTACGTCTCCAACTCATCTAAAATGTGGTGTCTTTACTTTTGGTTGTACACCGCAGATGGTAAAGTAACCGTTAAAGAGAATGTTGTCTGCGGACTCAAAAAACAGTTTACTTATGCATCCACGACATCCAATCTTCGCGCTCACCTGTCGAGTTACCATCCAAATGAGGCAGCAGTGTCAGAGGCACAGTAGACGGCCAGAGCATCGCCAGGCGTCCAACATCGTATAATTGCATACTTTCCGTAAATCCTAAATTATGTCCGGGGTAGACATCTTAACTGGTGTTATATGCTTAGGGTATTTGCTTAGGGTTATATGCTTAGGGTATTTAATTTGTTTTCCCTGGACAATATGCTAAAATGTATCCCCTGACTATCGTTCTGTATGCTTTGAGTAGACCGAATTGGCAGTTGTGGAAAAGGAGGGACTAATTACTGAAACGAATTCCTAGGCGGAATAATGCTTCAGATAGATCTTGGACGGCATCTTGAAAATGACAAGTCTTTCAAAATGATGAACTGATACTTTAGTCTGACATATATGATTCAGTGACCTCTAAATCTGATTAAACACGAAAAACACTTTCCTAGGCTGAATAATGACATAGACATAGCCGAAATTAGCTTCTGGTGGCCATCTTGGACGCCATCTTGAAAATGACCCCTTTACTGGGGTCAGATTTTACTAGATTTTTAATATGTTATTAAGTCAAACAAATAGATATAAAAGGTTTTTCAAATGATTTTGATACCTTTAGAGAATAATGTTATCATTAGCAAAGTCTTATTCCACATTTTTAAACACAAAACGTACAGTATCCCTTTCATTTCTTATTCTATTACGAAACACAAATTTGGTTGTTCATATAATATGTAATATGTATAAATGCAGTTATATTCATATATGTAATTTGCCACCGTTGTAAAGTACTGGAAAAGTTAGACAATTTACCTTGAAAGTGCTTGAATTTGGTCTTGGAATAGGTGTACGAACCCTGAATTAATGTTAGCCTTAGCCACCAACTTACTTAGTTACGGTTTGCATTCGTACAGCAAGCATCGGTATAGTGGAGATGATGGGGAAGTAGTCACTATTGATTGTGATGATAGGGATTGCATGCTTTCAAGCTTTGATCAGAATGTCTGATGTAAATTGGATGGATGCATATTGTTTTGAATTGAGAGCAGTCAGCTCATGGTGTGATATGGCGTTCATCTGTGACGCATATTTTTGCCACTTCAATCTTGACGAAATTTGTAGTGCAGAACTTGCAGAAGTTGTGCTGTGTGTAGATTTGGTCAATTGTACTGGGAATTAATACATTAGCAAACAGCATAGCCACACATTTGCCCACTGAACTTCAACACGTAGCCTATTGAAGGCCAGGCCTATTTTCCTTTCATAGCTCCTCTCTCTGAGTCTGATGTGACGTCATGTCACATTGTCAACATAGGCGTGCATACATAGACACTAGGTGGTGCTACTTATTTTTTAATTATTAATATTATTAAGATTTTACTGAGGTCGGTTTTGAAATGATCTTTTGAAAACCTGAGCCATTAAAAACGACTGAAACAATGCCCCGAAATGAGCCACCTCCTTGCGCACACCCGACCAGCCTATCTCTCTTCCTTTGTCACGTGAACTCGCGCGGTCGCGCGCAGGGCACGCCAGATGCGCGGCGCCATAGCAGTTCAGTAAGCGTCTTCAGATAGCAGGCATGGTCGCCGACAGGCTGCTTCTCCCGTGCCCCATCAGCCAGGTGACATACAGATCAAGCAAAATCTTACAGTTTGCCCTCTAAGCCCAACATGTAATAATTTTGTTGTGCAGTAAAATGTCTCATTCAGCACCAAACAAGCATTTTTGCCGACTGGTCACCTGATAAACTAGTTAGATGAAGCTAGATAAAGTTTTACGCTGTAGCCCAAATCAATGACAGCTAACGTGATGACCACATACAAATTATTTCGGTAGATTTTGCAAATGTATGTGTTAAGAAGAACGTTTTCTGTTGTATATGTTTTGTTAGGCAACATGTATTAACACATTCATTTGTGACAGAAGAAACGGGAAGTTCCCCATTTCCTGTGAAAAATGCCCATCTGCATTCATGTAATGACAACAGTCAGTAGCCCACTATAACTCCTTCTCGTACTGTTTGGTCTCTTTATTGTCTTACAGATCAAGTAAAATCGTACAGTTTGCCCTCTAAGCCCAGCGTGTAATCATTTTGTTGTGCAGTAAAAATCAAACAACTAAGCATTTTTAGCCCGACTGGTCACCTGATAAAGTTTTACGCTGTAGCCCAAGTCAATGACAGATAGCGTGAGGACGACCACATAGGCTACAAATAATTTCGGTAGTTTGCAATTGCAAATCTATGTGTTACAGTAAGACGAACGTTTTCTGTTGTATAGGTTTTGTTAGGCAACATAAATTAACACATTTTGGTCTCTTTATTGTCTTAATTGTATATTGATTTACTAATTGTGTAGCACAAGTCAAATTTCATTCAACACATTCAATTTCATCCCCGAGCACCTGCCCCCAAAATGTCTGTGCACGCCACTGATTGTCAACATGTCTAATGCTTTTTTGAAAACTTAAGGCTTTCTTCTTCATAAAACATGCCGGACATCATTACATTTTTGTAAACATCTTTACTCATTTAGTCATTAGTAAGCTACAGGAGAGCGTCTTTTCAAAACATGACCTGCGCGAAAGACAAAAAAAAATGAATGCGTCATTGTAGCCAGCACTTCTGAAAATGCACTTCCGAATGCGTCTCTGTCCCCAGCACATTTCAAACCAAACTGACGCCCAAGCCCTTGATCCTCCTATCTCACTTTTTGACTGGTCTTATAATAAAATATTGACAAATGCCACATTAATTCCTTGATAGCGTTTCCTCTGCACTGTACCCCTGAATGATATTCTTAGGATAAGAGTCTGCTATGTAAACACGTTAAATGATGGGAAAAGGAGCAGCAGCTAAATAAAACACCTCAATCATTTGAGTTTGGAAGGACTTGCATATCTTTTTCATAATTCGAGTGGATGATCGTTCTCAGTTATTTCTTATTATTGTAGGGTAGCCTATAAATTAAACATAGCCTAACATGTTTAGATCATCTGGATGTGTTGAAAGCATGCTTTTCACAAACATGAATTTGAAAGATCAGTAGGCCTACAGCTCAGGCTCATGATGTAACAGAGCCATCTTATTCCGTTTTTTTGGGCTAGACCGTCCCATTTAAAAAAAAAAAAACGTTGGTCCAGCAAGATCCAGTCTCTGCGGTCACAGAAGACCAGTGCACTGGTCTAGCCCAAAAGAATGGAATAAGATGGCTCTGTAGGCCTACTGATCTTTCAAACCCATGTTTGTGAAAAGCCTGAATTCTCCGAAGTATTCGGGCACTGTAACGAGATACAGTTACAGTCACTTTCTCACACACACACACACACACAAACAGGAAGGTTGTGGTTATTTGACTGCTTTCATTTTGTGCATACTGTCACGTAGTCTGTGCGTGGAGTCACGTAGCTCAGACAGCTAGTTTCATGTCTCCTCCTCTCAGGGGGTTCAGCTTTGGGTGTCATTTTCATTTTTCTACCCTCAGTAAATGTCATGCTGAGGTGAGTTCAACAGGTGTCACCTTTACTTTTTACAAAGCTACTAAGCTATAGTTGCTCAGGAGCTACTCTATTGATGTTGTCTATGTGAAGAGATCAAACTCCCAATAGACTTGCTTAAAATTGTGTGTGTTTTTTTTTTTTTAATGCCTGTGCAGGTTTTAATAAGCTCTTGTAATAGGATTAAAAGGCTCTGGTAATACGCTATAATCAAAGAATGTAATTATATTTTAAGTCTGAATTTATCAATTGCCCCTGGACCCTATCATTTTGGGGGCCCAGATTTATTTTCTGTCACATTTTCTAGCAGCACCCCTACCTCCCAGCGCCCAGCCATATTGTGGTGGTGTTGAATGAATGACCAAACTACCAGTGCCTCGAGTTTACCGCTAACTAGTCAAGACAATATCACGACATCAATTGCGATTAATCAAACTTGAATATTGAATCCTGATCTTTACACTACTGTGAAAAGCCCCTGGTTACTGGTCCCTGCCTCTCTGTTTCTGGCAGACTGTGTGATAAGTCGCGTAGGCCTATGCTTCTGGCTTTTGCATGTGACCGTTTCCATCCACAACCCACAATCAGCTAGTTCAATATGACTTGTTTTCACATACGTTGCCTGACAGATGTCACGTACATCATATTTAGAAACTGTTCACATCACATTTAGTTACATTGGCTGAAATGTGCCAACGCTCACACACTATACACAAGAAGATGGATGTTTTATTTAAGCAATGCTACAATGCACGGCCCCACATTTGAGATTTATCAGTTGTGTAAGGACTCATACTCATGTGTGTGTGCGTGCGTGTGTGTGTGTGTGTGGTGTTTATTGCAGTTAGTTTATGATGAGCTTCAAATATGTCTGCATCAGGCATCTTGTCTATAGCCTACGCAGATTTTTTCAGAACCCAAAACTCTTACTGACTTACAATGTCCCTGAATAACGGCATTACATCACCATATTGATATGCAAATTAATATATCAGGGTTCCCACTCTAAGTCAGATGTAAAATTAGTATTTTCTCTGATATTCCCTGACAAAAAAAAGAATTTCCATGACTTGACAATGATTTCAGAGCACCTGCGTAGCGTAAAAAATATTTTCCTTTTTAAAAGCGGCACATGAATGCATAGGCATTGAATAAACACAGTTGGGCTACTCAAGCAAACAGTAAAGCTAATAACCAGATATATACAAATTCTGCATGGAATTATATATTGTAACGTCGGTGTCTTTTGGACTGAGTGCTAGCCTCCCAGAATGCAATGTGTGTGAATGCTGGTTTGTGTAATGTCGGTTTTAGTTAGTGTAATTGCGTTTTCCTTGTCATGTATGTGTTAGCTTGTGTAGTCTTTCTTTAGGTTTTACCTCATGTGTTTTACCCGGTGTATTGTATGTGACTACCCTGCTTGTGTATCGTGCTTGTTTTCTTGACTTCCCTTGTGTTTCCTATGTAATATTATCTTGGTGTGTCTGTGTCCCTGCTCTCGATCTCAGCTAATAAACCTTTTGATTGCACAGCTGTGTGTGTCGCTATCAAATCGTTACAATATGTATTAGGCCAATGTATTTTGGCAAGTATATTATAACTGCTACAACAAAATTCCACGATAGTCCATGACTTTGCCTCAAAAACATATAAAATGTCCTAACTTTCCATATCTAGAAGGGACTTTATAAAATTCCACGATATTCCAGACATTCCATGAGCAGTGGGAACCCTGCTATTAGAGTAAGGTGTCTTATTCTGAACAGGGCATTTGTGGACCTGAATCGTACTAGCCCCACTTTTCAGATAAAATATTTAAAGGCCTACACTGAATTCACAAAATGTTTTGTTTTTATAATTGTACCTTACCTGTATGGCAGCATGACATTTGAAGTAAAAAACACAAAAATAAAAGCGTCGTGGTCCCCAAACAATACCGGCGAGTCTCCAAACAAACGTTCGTTAAGACTGTCGAGTTACAAGTCGACCTGTGATTGAACTTCCGGGAGCTTCGAAGCTTATGCAAGACGTGACAAGTGTCCGTTGTTGCAGAGCCCGTTTCGGTCGTTGTGCCAGCCTAAAATTAATAAAATCATTCAAGTTGCTGTTTGATATTTTACGCTTGTAGCCACCATACAACCTTATTTGTAATTGCATTACGCAGCAAATGCAAAAAATCTGTTGGCAGCAACTTCATGCGAAGTGAATTGCATTAAGCAAAAAAGCCTACATATTTTTTAAAAATCCACTTGCGAGACTGGAAAGATTTTTGATCATATAGGACTGCACAGCATAGTCCTATGGAGTAAGGGAATGATGTGTTCTACATTCTGCACATTAAATATAGGCCTACTTACAGATTAACAGTGGTGAAAGCATTGCAGACTAAGCCACTGTTTACAGCATCATCGAGCAATTCTGCAGATGAAGCGTTGCAGCAGAGTCCCGGTGTTCGTGTTCACCGAGTTTTGGCTACTTTATTTTTGCTGCTATCGCGCCGCAGTGGGTCTGAAAACACGGCGTAAAAGTGTAGTTTACCAACATCCTGTCTTTCTGTAGGCTGTATCACGTGTTGGAACGTTTTTTTTTGCAGTTCAGGCATACTACTTTTCATTTCGCAGACACAGCCTTTAGACAAAGCGTGGGACTATTTCTTCCTACAAAGGCCTAATGTTTGTCAGTTATGACTTTGTTAAGCAATCAAATAACCACACAATAGCTTATTACTAATCACTTAATTCCAACTGAATGTGCCATGCCAAAACCTGAAGAATCAGGCTATCATTGCAGTTTAAAGACGCATTCATTTTGGATGAATGAACAATTTATTACAATATATTAACAGTATGCATAAACACAATGTAGAAAAATAAATAAATAAATAAAGCAAGCACTCGACAGTTTCGTTTACTTTTTAACTGCCTCACAAACGTTTCGGGCTGACGCCCTTCTTTTTCACACTAAACTATCAAGAAAGTTTAAGCACCCAGTTGAAGTAGGCCTACTATACGGTGTTGAGCGCGCTTCCTTATTTCTACATAAACATAATGTAGCCAATAGTAGGCCTAGTAGTCCAAGGAATTACCAGTGCATGAAAATGCACAATATCAGGTTAAATTCAATGATGTTTCGAACGCTATGTCAGCGATAATTATAAGATAGCAAACTTCTTTTTCATTCTTCAACCATTACTTACTTCATAATGGGCATGCGTGAATCATGCTTTATCTAATTAAAGTCCTTTGATCAATGTATAATTTCAGGTCAATGATCACGTTGATATTTTACAACAAAAACAATAGGTTCATTATACACATAAATTAGAAAGTTTAATTCAAGTAAATAACCTAACATACTAATAGGCTACTGTAGTGAAAAAATACAAATCAAATGAACAATAAATTAACAATGTTTTTCTATTATTACAGTGTATACTCACACCATTAAAACACAAGAACATGGACTAAATGGAAATACAACTGTGTGTGAGTGTATGAAAATACTTGTATGCAATTAATACAAGACTAATCTGTCGCCGCCCAGTCCAGCACATTTTTCCCACAAAAATAAGTCACGCTGAAAGGCATATATGATTCTAACTGTCTCACTGAATTGCATTATGCACACTCAATTCAAATTGGTATCTGCTAGACAACAAGTACCAAAACATGATTAGTTTATAGATTTCACATGTAAAATACATTTTATACAACCCCACCCCCATCTTGCCTGTTCATAATTCTGAGAAATTCTTGAATTGTGTGCATGTGTGCGTGTACATGTTTATGCTTATGTGTGTGTCGGTGGGTGTGTGTGAGTGTGTGTATATTATTGATAGTGCATGTGCTTGTGTGTGTGCCCTGCGTGTGTGCTTGTGTGTGTGCCGCGTGCATGCATGCGTATACATGTCTACTGTGTGAGTATGTGTCATACGTATGATTACTGTGAATGTATGTGTGTGCATGAGTCTGTTTATGCACATGTGTGCATATGGAATGGGTTAACATGACCCCTGGAGGCAAACATACAGTATGCAAAAATTGATCATCCTAGGCCCCACGGTTCTCAAGATATTCACAGAAAACTCTGTTGGTGTACGGCACAATGCGGTCACTAAATGTACACATAAATAATTTTTATTGTATGGCCCCCATGAACGAAAGTTCCACCCTTAAACTTGGCATGCATTCGGGGTGTCATAATGATCCTACACTTTCAATTTTGTGCAGTTTTGGCTGGCAGGTTTAAAAACTGTTTTCATTTGCTAGCTAGGTGATAGGTGATATTGTAGGTCTGCCCTATCTGATTTTTTTTAAAAATTGTAACAGGCCATTAGGTACAAATGTATTGCCTACTCCCACTCTACTAGCAATTGTCCGGGGAGGTCATTTTTTAGGTCGATGAGAATTAATGTAGGTAAATTGTTTTGCTGCTAAACTGCTTGGCAGATTGGAATTTCAATGTTTGCCTACTCCATTCAACTAACTGGCTTTTTATGCCAACTTGTCTTGACTGTTGCCACGAGAGAATGTTTGGAAACTTAAAGGAGAATTCCGGTGTGATATTGACCTAAAAGTGTATTGAAACATGATACCGAAAGTGTGAGCAGTATGTCTCATAGCCCCATCTCGGCTTGTCCCCTGCACTCCAAAAATCCTGGCGCTTAGTTAGCCGATGCACCAACAGCTTTTTTCAATAGTGGTGCTTTCGCATCCGGCTAGCCATGCAAATAAATCACTGTTTTACACCCATTTACGAGGCTCAATGTATCTCCACACTTCATTGGTAGACTTCTGAGGGCCCTGACATTTAAAACCAGACATTGAGAACTTTGAAAAAGCACTGGTAGTTTACTTACAAGGCCGATTTATACAAACAGTATCTTCATTAAAGTTTTAGCGTTTTGAAGCCATCTTGAATTTAGTCCACGATAAATTCGAGCAACGAGTAAGAAAATGAACAGGGTATGATAAGGGATCCAGATTCCAAAATAATTCAGTGGAAATGCATGGATTCCAGTTGCTGCTACTGGAAGAAACTAGAATCCATGCATTTCCTGAATGTTCCCTGGGGCCTCAACTAATTCTCACAATGTTTTTTTTTTTGTAATTTGTATTTTTGGTATATTTTTTATATATTGTTGTATTAAGTGTTAGTATAATTTGTATTTTGGTATATTTAGCATATTCTTTATCTTCTACTGTCCTTACTGCTTAGTTGTGTTTTATATTATATACTTTAATTACTCTTCCTGCTGTTAAAGAATGTGTTTGTGTTGTATGTATGCTGCTGCTGGGACCTTGAATTTCCCCTGGGATCAATAAAAGTATCTATCTATCTATCTATCTATCTTCTCAGTCTGTCAGTTGTGCAAGGCAGTGAGCAGAAGTCTCCAGCTGATCAGGCTCTTCTGTAACAATAGTGCTGTGGAGTGGGTGACACTCATTGTCCAAGATGTTGATCAGTTTGTTCAGGGTCCTTTTGTCAGATAGTGAAGTGATGCACTCAGTTCAGCTCCAACTACAGAGCCAGCTTTCCTTACCAACCTGTCAATTCGCTTGTCCTTCTTCCTTGTGCTTCCTCCCCAGCATACTACTGCATAGAAGTGGACGCTGGCAACAGACTGGTAGAACATCCTGAGGAGCTTACTGCACACACATTGAAGGGGACCGCATTTCCTCAGGAAAGTACAGCCTGCTCTGCTCTTTTCTTATGCGTCAGTGTTGGCTTTGGTGAGTCCAGTTTATTGTCAGGTGGAACCCAGATACTTGGGTGCTAACCACCTCCACATTGACCCCATCAATGTGGACTGGTAGCACAAGTGGGCTTAGACCTCGCGTCCACCACCTTATGTGGTCTTTGAAGTGTTAAGTTGAAGATGATTGAGTTTGCACCATTGCACAAAGTCCTCCACTGGAGCTCCTGTACTCCTCCTCCTGCCCGTTCATGATACACCCCACAAATTATCATCAGAAATCTTCTGCATGTGGCGGAGTCAGTGTTGTGGCAAGTGAGATCTGTCTTCCAAATTGAACAGGCTGTTCTCGTAATGGTTCAGTGTGTGGCCAGATCATCCTGCCCTCAAATCTGACATTCTCTGATCAGCGGACCATGTTCTGGGAATCTGTGTAGCAGATTTCATTTTGAGCAGAAGTTTGAATTGAAGAGTTTTAGTTTAAGTAAATACTTCAGTGTTGTTCAGTGATTTAAGCCATGTTCAGCTGGTCTTGGGTTTGACATTTAGTGCATGTTACGGATACACGTTGAAAGAAAAAAAAGTCTTAAACGATGACAAGGTCACTGCTGTTCTGATTGAACTGGTGCCATTTTCCTCTTTTATAGGCACAGAAGATTCAGAGAAGATAGAAGGCATCACACCATTAGAGCCAGAATCAACTTGAAAGAGAGAGGACTGCTATGACTTCAGCTGTGAAACCATAATGTGGAACTGTTCCAAATGAGAATTCTGAACTTGAGTGAAATCGTTTTATTGAAAACATAATTTTGTAATTATATAAGGACTGATTGAATGACATCCTTGAGAGGGTACTAGTTACCTCTCAACTCTAGTAAGCCTATGTTATTTTCTGTTCAAAAACAAAATGATCAGTTTTTCTAACATATTTTTATTTTTTAATATTTTACTATTAGGTTAAGTAATGCAGATATGTATGTAAAATGTGATGCATATTAATTATTGTGTGCACATGTACAGCTGCAATATCATGTTGTTTTGGTTGACACAGTTTACACTGTTTATTATTTTATTTTACACATCTTTGTTCACAAATCCTTGATGGGAAAATATGATAATTTGCCCTGACATCAAGATGCTGTTAACATTTGCACTTATAAAAAAAAGGCTATATTTTAGCGATCTGAAATGCCTGGTCATAGACAATAGGTTTAAGGCGTGTTTCCAGTCCACAATCAAATGTGATCAGACCCCGGGTGCATTGTTAAAAAGGATTGTTCTTATGTGCTGGTAATGTAATGGGTAGAGAAAATGCCTATATTAGTTTTATTTTTTTTAAAAACAGTCACCCCCTCCTATTTTTGTCATTTTATTTAGAACTAAGCTAACATTTTCATCTATTTTACTTCATGCCTGTAGATGGCACTGTGGCGCTGTTGCACCATAGTGGGTAAATGGGGAGACCGTAGCTCGAGAAATAAAGTTTGAGCAAGTTGACATTTTTCATCTCTTCACTTCGAGCACAACCCACAGTGCTATCCCAGCCTGTGGCTTAGCCATGGATTCCTTGGGTCTGGGGCTGGGTAACAGTAACACTATACTCACACCCTGAAAACACAACACTGACAAAATGAAAATACACCTTTGTATGTGTGTGTGTGTATGGAAATGTACTTTAAAGCAATACAAGAATAATCTGTGAATATACACAATGTTTTATTCAATTCAACACGAGAAACACACACAAAGGGGAAAAAACGTAATCAATGAATGGACCTGGCCGTGGCACACCTGGCTGGGGCACCTGCACCGTACGCCGGCGACCCGGGTTTGATTCCCGCCCCGTGGTCCTTTTCGGATCCCACTTCCTGTCATTCTCCACTTTCCTGTCAATTAAAGGCATAAAAGCCCCCCAAACATATACTTAATCAATGAATGGACTCTTGTAATGACCATCAAAAAACCTGATTACAGAACTCAGTGACTAGTGACTACTTATTTAGTGGCAAATGTAGACTATGGGGCAGAAGCCTTAGTCCTTTTTGTGAGATTATTTAGAAAAGGTAATAGAAATAGTACACACATCAAAACCAAAAGTTGTAACTTACCATAATTTGACACCAATCACACCCCTTTTTCTGAGAGAATCTGTCCGTAACAAATAAGCCACAAATAAATAATTCATAAACACACTCAGAGAGGGACTAAGGAATAAAATCAAACACTACCTCACCTGTAATGCCTACTCACGCAAACACACGCAAGCACACAGACATACACATGCACGTATGCACACACATACAGTACGTACACACACATGCATATTTAGTCTTGAGTAAATTTGGCTTTTCAAAATCACTGCAGACTTTACCCCAGCTATGGTCTAATAAATAAAAGGTTTTATTACAAGCAGGTTGTTGTATTATCTTACGAATGCACAATTTATAGTCCTCATAAATGTCAAAGTTCAGAGCATGCCTCTGCTATTGAACTGACTGAATGTTTACAAGATTGAAGATTTACAAACACATCGGACAGGACAAGAATAGCTGAGAAGCGGAGCAGTTTTTCATATCCGTTAATTTGTTTTATGCAGCAACTACAGTGCATCAGCATGAACAAATGCTTAATCCTGATCTACTTTCTCTCCCGTTATGGAGGGGTGAATGCAGGTGAGACTAATAATCATGTCAATCATTAAACGTTATCTTTTGTTTTTACATTCATAAATACTTATCTTCTTTGCCAGTGCCTTGCACCGAACATTTTAGATGTTTTGTAGGAAATTAACAAGCCTACTCAGTATTGTGATAGGATAATTAATTAAACTTTTATCAAGCTATGACAGCCATGTCTAGCCCACCTTTTTCACATTTGCCAGTGGCTAACAAACGCCTGCATGAAAACAAAGATGTCTGAAAAGGGTGTGCTATCTGTTCATGTTTTTAGCTGCTAAGACTATTCAACTAGTAAATGTACAGTTTGTTTCTGAGTAGCTGAGAATGACCATTTCACAAGTCCAAGTTCCACATTTTTTGAAAAGTATATGTTCATTTTGAATTTGATGCCAGCAACACATTTCAAAAAAGTTGGGACAGGGGCATGTCTACCACTGTGTTGCTTCACCTCCTCATTTAACAACATTCTGTAAATGATTAGGAACCGAGGAGCGTGAGAATGAAATGTAAATGTCTTCACAGAAACTTGGTTTTAATGGAGTGCCATCTGAGGTCCCAAATACCACCACCATCCAGTGTTGTTTTTCTCTCAAAGACAAATACTGTACTTTTGACTCCACTACATTTGAAATATGAGCATGAAGTACTCGTTACTTTTAACCAAGGCTTTGAACCGGTTCACGAAACGAAAACAAACTTTTGAACCTGCATGTGGTCACATGATGAACACTAAAGAGAGAACATAGGAACACTAAAGAGGGAGCACAGGGAGAACATAGGAACACTAAAGAGGGAGCACAGGGAGAACATACTGTAGGAACACTAGAGTAGAAAGAGAGCAGGAAAACAGGGGAGAGAGAGCAGAAAAAAATTCTGCCCTTTCACGCCAACACCTTTATTTATCAAAAGTGTTCTATTACATATAACCTTTGAGTCCCATTTTAGACCTTTGCTGTTATAATGTGTCGGTCAGAATTGCCAAAGCTCGTGTGTTTTACTCACTCAATTTTTTTTTAATTAACACCCTGTAATGTGCCTCCATCCCAAACCCTGCAGGTTCTCACTCCTTATGGATGATGGCAACATACATTAGAGGAAAGACTCCATTTCCAGAATTCACCGGATATGTGATGCTGGATGACATTATATTCGGATACTATGACTCAATCGAAAACAAAATAAAACACAGAGACATCAGTCCGGCGTCTGTCAGAGGAGCGGATACAGATGATATGAGTTTTGTTGGATACTTTGTTGGATATGTTCATGGGAGTATGAAAGATCGAGCTTCTTATCTGAAGAACTACTTTAACGACACAAATGGTAAGCTCATTGATATAAAATTTAAGAGGCATTTCAGAGTAATTGTCTGTTGGACAGTGTTCAAATGAATCTTTTCCCCATTTTTTTCACAGATATTTATGTTTTTCAAAGAGTTGCTGGATGTGAGCTACTAGACGATGAGTCCGGAGGAGTGATGATCAGTAAAGATGCTTACAATGGCGATACTGTAGAAGTCGACCATTATGATGTTGACAATGATGCTCTTCGCATTGAACGGAGGTGGTCAAATATGGAGAATGAGGGATGGACCCACAGTATGGACTTTCCCTTGCGGTACAGAATGATATACCACCCCAACTGTATCAAATTTCTCAAAAAGCATCTAGCCAAAGAAAGGAATCGTGTGCTGAAAAAAGGTATAATAATTGATTGATTGATTTCCACAGACCCAGTCAGTTCATTTCTGTCAGTGAAAACAATAAAAGTTTTTTAAAAACACATTGGCCCTTATAACAAACGTTACAATACATATATAAATAAAACAGTGTAGAGGCATACAGTCATTCTCATTGGCCACGATTGCAAGGGCATACGGTGCAGCATAGTAATTTTTAAAAATTGACCAAGAATTGGAAAGTTGGAATGTTAAATTCATGGAATACAATCCATTGGGCCAAAGTATTTTCCTGTACATTTGACATTTGTACAATACTTTGTGTTGTGTTGACACATTTGGACAGAATTACTCTCTATTTTTTTATTTTGTTTATTGTGGTCAAAACATTTTGTTTCTCTTCTACAGTTAAGCCCAGAGTCAGGGTCCTTCAGAGGGTACTACCATGCTCTGCAGGTGTTCTGTTGACCTGCCTGGCCACAGGTTTCTACCCCCGTCACATCAACCTGACCCTGCTCAGAGACGGCCAGCCTGTGTCTGACCACCAGATCACTGGGGGGGGAGCTGCTACCTAATGGAGATGAGACGTACCAGATGAGGAAGAGCCTGGAGGTCAGCGCAGAGGAACTACAGCATCACCACTACACCTGCACAGCTGAACACCTCAGCCTGGACAACAAGCTGGACATTGATTTGGGTATAACGGGTTTTGAGATGACATTAGCTCTGTGTTAAAATGGTATTTGTATTCAGTGTCCAGGGTTTCCCGCAGCACTTTGCAGTCAAGGCGGCCGCCTTGGCAAAACAAGCCTGCCACCTTAACTACGTCGTCAAAAAAAAACAAAAACGTGTTACTCTGTCCTGTTTTCTCCCTTTCATTCCAAACCGTGACCAACGCCAATCTCCCTTCTCCGCAGAACGCATTAAAAAAATAAGAAACGTGTCATGAATCGAAAAATAATCAGATTTTATAATCTTCACATATGTGATATGCCTCCGAATCAGAGCTAGTGAGCGGAGCTGAGTGGTGCAAATATCTTGCTCCTCGTTTTCAACAATAAGTCAAATCGCGAACAGCCACAGCTCCGTTTAATTGTCAGTTGTGATGAAATGCGTTCATATTCCACTTTATATGTCATAAACGTTGCAGGCCTATGGAAAGGTTTAGTGGTAGGGTTGTCCAATGATCAAGTTGTTGCTTCAATTTGTGTTTTAATTTATGCGACGCACCGATGCTGGGTTCATCCGTTTGGCGCAAGTTTAAAATGTTTAGCCGACTGCGTGATTTGTCATTTTCGTTCTAGAAGTTCCACTTTTCATGTCATGAATGTAACATGCCTATGATAAGGCTTTGCAGTTGTCCAATATGGTCAATCTATTGTCTCAATTGTGTTTCATATGACGCGCAAAAGCTACATTCATGCATTGTTTTGTTCCAGTTGAAAATGTTTCTGCGTAATTTGTCAGCTGTGATCAAATGCGTTGAATAAATTCCTGTTTTATGTCATAAATATAACATACCCATTTGGACATTTCTGGCTACGCTATATACTGTTAGAAAGGAAACTGATAAGTCAGCGTACTATTCCTACAAAACAACTAGATACTAACAATGTAGAGCAAGAATAACCATGTGGTGGTGACACTGTTCCAGTGTGTAGGGGAGATAGCAGGTGGTTGGACTGTATATTACACTATTAGGTTGCGCCGTTCAGTTTTCATGGAACACAATCAAGGAGTGCCGGCCAGAGCACTACTTAAGTCCTGAAGATGTTGAATGGGGGGTTTGGTTGGAAAGGATGACACAAGGCGGCTTGAGTAAAGTTCTTCTATTGAACTGCAGTATTTACAATACATGGGTTTGGATCTGCGTTTATGTGCTCGCGTGATCCTAAACACAACAGAAATAAATACAATAAATCAGATGCTGTCTGTGGCGTTACTAATCTCTTCACACCACACTAAGCACTATTCCAATCATTAATACACATAACTGAGGTAGATTAACTGGATTTACATTGGCAGCATGTGATCTAGGCAGGTTCGACACCAGGGGCGCCTGCAGGAATTAATGCTATGGTACGCACACCTGACCCATCGCCCCCTACGTATGCTTTCTAAATTATTAACTCCATCCCCATCAACGAACTTAGGCTATATGGCCAATATTTTTGAAATTTAACGGTCTTGGTTTTATTACCATTAATAGTAAAACAGTGCAATTACCAAAGGGCCCTTGAAATTATCTTTTTAAAGCCAAGGAGGATGGCTTGTAACGATGCTAGTTGTCAGCTCTGCCATAAGTAGTGACTGATCACATTTGCACATTTTGTTGTTTTGCACTTTCTTTTGCACTTGTTCTATAGTTTGTAATAGTCTTTGTTAAAATTGCACAAATTACACAAATATTTTGAAATATTTGTATACTGTTGTATAGTTTGTTTGGTGTTATTACTGTTCTTTGTGTACAGAGTCTGTAGTGTATCGCACAAACAAGACACCAACACCACCCCCGCCCCCACACCGGTCGGACGGCAACCGATACCAGACCCCCACCTCCCCCCGCTCGGACGGCAACCGATACCAGACCCCCGACCTACGACCTACCACCTTGACTAACACATTTCCTGCGGGAAACCCTGGTGTCTCTCGTCTCCATTGGTTTAGGTATTGAATGGACTGGCATAGTAGGAATATGCTTTAAAGTGAGTTGGGTATTGAATAGACTTGCATATAGGAATATGCTTTAAAGTGAGTTGGGTATTGAATAGACTGGCTTTTAAGGAATATGCTTTAAAGTGAGTTGAAACTTTTGATGTGCGTGTTCAGTGTTCCTGATTTGCTTTTTTGGCAGAGCGAGATTGGGACTTGGTAACTACACCCATCATGTCCTCTGCACTGGTGACTGTGTTGGCTGTGTGCTGCCTGGTTGGAGCTGGTATCGGGGTCATTATCAGGTGGAGGAGGAAGTGTGCAGGTAAATTGTTTGCTGCTAAACTGTAGCAGATTAGGTACAATGTTTTGCCTACTCCATTCGACTAACTGGCTATTATGCCATCTTGTCTTGACTGTTGCCACGAGAGAATGTTTGGAAACTTAATATCGAGTTTTTCCTCCTCTAATGTGGGAGAAAATATTCATAATATAATTTACTTGTAAACCAAAATATGCAACTGCATGGGAATTTCTAATATGTATGTGCCACTGTCTGTCTATCTCTCTCATAATGGGCCCTATTTTTGACCTGGAGCATGGCAGAAAACAGGTTATTTTCCCTGTGCAACGTATACAGTAAACTGTTATTTTATAATATGATTTACTTATTGTTTACTTAATTACGTGCCACTGTCTCTCACCTCCACACAGTTTTTGAGATGCTGTGTTCAGTATCACAACAGATCTCTTTTCTGACTCAATTGTGTCTCTGTGTTCCAGATAAGGGCTCCCAGACTGCTGTGTCGAGTAACTACTCAGCTGCCTCAAGTGAGTATGTCAAAGAGAGAATAACAACACTCCACCACCCTCAACCGCACACTGCAGTCAAAACACCAATTAAACACACAGCTCCGCTGATGTAAACATCAATTAAACACACAGCTCAGCTGATGTAAACACCAATTAAACACACAGCTCAGCTGATGTAAACACCAATTAAACACACACCTCAGCTGATGTAAACACCAACAGCTCAGCTGATGTAAACTTGTTTCACCAATTAAACACACAGCTCAGCTGATGTAAACTTGTTTCACCAATTAAACACACAGCTCAGCTGATGTAAACTTGTTTCACCAGTTTCAGAGGTTGTGCCCTGTGTTTCAGTGTGTGTAGATCATTCTGCCCTCAATATCTGACATTCTCATGTCATTCTTTCAGTATGAGCAGAAGAGTTTGAGTTTGTTTTATAAGAGTTTTAGTTTGAGTAAATCAAATAATTAAGTGTTCAGTGAATTAAGCCACATTCGACTGGTCTTGGGTTTGACATTCAGTGCATTTTGCAGATACATGTTGATAGAACAACGTTTTAAACCATAGCAAGGTCACTGCTGTTCTGACTGAACTGGAGGGTATTCCATCAACCTCGCTAATGAAGGCGGCGCTTAACAGAAATAGCCTGGCTTGAACTAGCGTAGACTTTCACTTGGGGCTGAAGCCGTTCCATTAACTAAAGTTAGTGGCATCTTGGCCTCGTTTATTCAAGCGCGGTTTAGGTCAGCTTCATCTCTGCTCGTGCACGAGGTAGAAAAGTAGACCAAAACAGTAGATTGAGGAAAAGAGGATTTATGTCGTGAAATTAAGACAATACTACACGATTTCTGTTCGATTTGCAAGCGCCCTCTACAGGATTTTCATCGAAAGTCATCAAATTTAACATCGAGAGAAAAAAATCGATAGGCTAGATAGATAGTTGCCTACAGAAATTGGAGAATAATGAAAGCATACATTTAAAACAACAATGCTAATGGTTTGAAATCAATTGCGAGTTTGATTGTCTTCACTCAAAACGAGTGAATAAATAAATATAAACTCAAAAACAACTTTGGCATAATGGCTATTCAAAACTATCTATACATTCTTAGATTAAAAGGGTTCACTCTAAATTATTGTCTAGGTGTAGGTGGTCATAAAATCAATGAGTATCAACGTAATATAGCATATTGTCTCTCACATGTCCCAAAGTGTTTGAAAAATATTTATCTAAAATGCAATGGGTTTTAATTTGTCATTTAGGCCTAATATTTAATCTGTGTAGCACACAGTTGATTTGACATTCATGAACAATCGTCAACACATGAAGCAGTTTTAATTATTAGCTGCCTATAGGCCTACAGGCTACAGAATTATCCTACGGCTTGCATCAGATATAATATAGCCCACTGGCATAGCATAATTTACTGTCACTGAACAGCCTACCAAATGTGCATGACCCTTTATCAACAGTAGGACATGTCTTTCATTAAAGAGTTTAACTAAAAATGGTATTTTCAAGGTGATAAGCTATGTAGCCTAAATACTTCGCATGGGAAGCGGACCTGTGAACACGCAAGAATATAATTCCTTTCCCATGCTTTCTCGCTACGCGTTACACCATCACAGAACGTAAATGACACAGAGTAGCGAGTTTCCTCGAACCACACGCATGTCAAGTGAAAACATTTTAAGTCGCATAATCTTCATAAATTCTTTGGAGCTAGTGAATGTGTAAATCCATGCTTGGTGACACTGTCGAAAAAAAAAACCTTTCTAAGTCTATTTTTGAAGTTGTAGTCTACAGGTGACGAAACCACAGGTTGACGGAACCATCTTTTTGGACTCGTTTTCTGACTAATTGTTTTTTTTTGCAACACAGCTTAATTTAGCTTGAAAGTTAACCTGCTACGGACTAGGTTAGTTCTATAAATTCCCATAGTTACCAAGCTGGGATTCACGTTAACCTCACTAATGGAACGGAACTCTCACTAAAATTAGCGAGACTTATCGAAATAAGCCAGGTTTGGCCTTTAGCGAGGTTGATGGAATACCCCCCTGGTGGCATTTTCCTATTTTACAGGCACAAATGATTCAGAGAAGGCTGAAGAAATCACACCATTAGAGCCAAAACTATCTTGAAAGAGAGGACTGCTATGACTTCAGCTGTGACATCCTAATGTGGAACTGTTCCAAATGAGAATTCTGAACTTCAGAGTGAAATTGTGTAGTTGAAAACATATTTCTGTAATTATATGAGAGGTAGTTGAACCATGTTGCAGTGATGTATTTGAAATCCATGAGAGAGTAGTTATCTCTCAACTCTAGCACCACTACAAACACTACACATGAGCTATTCTAATCTAGACTCAGTCTAGTAACTATGTAATGTTGAATTTAGAGAGGTGGACCCCATGTGATGGTGTTTGTCTGGATTTGTTTGGTGTTCTCCCTGTTTATAGCTCTGGCTCCACCTGCTGTCTGATCAAGGTATAACAGTGGAACACCTGCATCACAACTGTGTCCTCTCTGTTCCCATGGTAACATACTGAACTGCTACACCTTGCTACGCGCAGTGATTGTGCTGCATGCTGAAGAGGATAGTCAGTGTTCAGTTGCTAATTCATAATGTGAAATGTTTGTGAAATTGAAAATTGTGTGTAAAAGCAAACATTTGCATATAGCAATCTGAATATGCTTGTATATGCATTGCGTAAGCTACTAAATATTATCCTATATTAGTCCTATATTATTTTCTGTTCAAAAACAAAATGATCAGTTTTTAAGAAAAAAATATATTTTACAATTATGTCATGAAGCAGATGTGTATGCATATCAAAATGTGATGCATATTATTGAGTGTGCATATATGTACAGCTGCAATATCATGTTTATTGTTTTACACGGCTTACACTGTTGGTTTTATTTTACACAGCTTTGTTCAAAATCCATTAAAGGAAATGGGATCATTTGCACTGACACCAATACATGTATGTTGCTAACATTTGCACTTATAAATAGTGTCTCACTGGAAGAAGGAAGTGACAGTTACAATCTGTTCAGTAAAATGCTACAGGATGTGATGAAATGACCACTAGTTTGAGCTACAGTGTAACCAAACTGGGTCATGTGATTACACACAAAGAACAAATGGTTCTATAGCTTGGTTGCAGTGGCACCCTCAAAAGATTCTTTAGCCTATAGAACCATTTTAGAGGGTTCAATTATAAGAACCCTTGGGGTTCTTTCATAATCAAGAAAAGGGTTCTATATATAACCTTTCAAAGGTGCAATTAATATCTCAAACCCTTGTTGGTCACATTTTTAATAATACTTAGGATAATGATAATTAGGGTTGCAAAGGGGCGGAACATTTCCGGAAACTTACCATGGGAAGTTAAGTTGGGGAATTTTGGAAATATTCCAAATTGGAAACTTTCATGGAATTAAAGGAAATTATGGGAATTAATGGGAATTTACGGGAATTAACTGGGAATTTGCATATGAACGCACCATAGGTTTCCTTTATGTCTAGCAGCCTATGCCGATTGCTGTGTGCATATGATTGACATATGTGCAGGGTAGAAATTCGACTGAAATTGTATTAAAATCAGGTTGTTTTAACTAATATTAGACTGCAAGATGGGTTTTTGTCCACTACATTTAAGTTCCCTGTTATAGACTAACTTGCCATATTAAAAATTCCCAGTTTATTCCCATTAATTCCCGTTTATTCCTGTTAATTCCCATATATTCCCGTTAATTCCCATGGAAAGTTTCCAACTTTGAAAATTCCCGAAATTTTGCAACCCTAATGATAATTAACAATACTTCAATAATTAATTATCAATAATTTCATAAAGCATTTATACCAATCCGTGAATTAGTGAAACACACTCAGCACACAGTCAACACACAGTGGGGTGAAGCACACACTAATCCCGGCGCAGTGAGCTGCCTGCAACAACAGCGGCGCTCGAGGAGCAGTGAGGGGTTAGGTGCCTTGCTCAAGGGCACTTCAGCCGTGCCTACTGGTCGGGTTCGAACCCGGCAACCCTGCGCGTTACAAGCAGGGCGTTAGCTACCCATTTTTGAGGGGTATGCAACAACAAACTGGCCCCAAAAAAAAAACAAACAACTAAAGTAAAACAAAGGCCAACGAACTTGAAGTATTGTTAAATGTCGCATTGTCACTTTAAGAGAGTCTAAACGGTTCTCATAACGTCCTTTTTGCCAGCTGTTGCTCACAAAGGATAAGGCTGATCCAACTCTAGCCTTTGTTTGCGCATACATTGACAGCACAATATTAAGTTATTACAAGGAGTCTTCATTGTTAGAAAATGGAGACATGTAATGAGTTGTTGCTCGTGTGCCATTTCTGTTTGCAGTTTGCCATTAAAAGTGCAGTATGAGCATGGTAGCCACCTAGCTATCAAGAATGGAATAGGTATGTTTCAATCGGCATATGCTTAGCAAACGCTTTATTAGTCTGTTAACATTAATATTTTTGCAAGCCTCCAAGCACAGACGTCTCACTTTAAATCCTACCTGTTGCTTTTCACCATCCACTTATTTAACTGCTGTCGCATCCCTTGACATGCCATCTCATTTTCCCTTTCTTTTTCTATTTTTAGCCCCCGACAGCTTTTTCGCTGTATCCATCTTTTTCCATAGACGAAAACTCACTACTGTTACCTGCTCACTCAGCTTACGCAGACCCCCACTCCCCTCTTCTATGTCAACATTCTATGATGGAATCTTATGAGATAGAGCCTACTCTCTAGCCTGTTAGTCCTCTAAAATGTTATTTAACATTGAGGAAATGCAGAAATTATTATTATTATTTTTTTTACCATCGCTTTGGCCCAGCCCCTCTTATCGCGCATATAAGCTTATACCCACTTTTTGCGCCACTGGTTACAAGTCTGAGGCACTAACCAGTAGGCCACGGCTGCCCCCAACTAGTAAAGGCAACCAGTACAGACCAGTATAAAACAGGACTGCTGAGTACAGGCCACCAGTAGCCTAGAAATCTAGACGCACCCTAGCTGCTAGGGCTAGTCTAGCAACTCTCCGTTGGCTTGTGAGCTCGAAAAATTAAACTTCTATCAGGCCAATCAAATCGTGTATAGAGTCCTTAGGCGGGCTTAACATAATGATTGATGGCAGAGTTGCAACGGTTTGGCTTGAATTCCCTGCTACTTGAGAACAAAGAAGATGGATGTTGCTGTTGGCCAACAGTGTGACACGAGTTAAGCTTGTTTTAAAATGGCAAAAGTTTGAAATAGCCAACTAGCTCCGCTGGTGGGAAAACGCATGGGACTCAACACTGTCCTATTGCGTGCAGAGGAAATTTGAAAGACAACCGATTATCCCGCCCCTCGGACTGAGCACTGCGAACGGTGAGTGCCCAGACCTTACATTTTAATGTGGGTCTGGCTCGTCAGGCTAGGCCACCAGTACAGACCAGTATAAAACAGGACTGCTGAGATAGCCAGTACAGACCAGTATAAAACAGGCCTGCTGAGTACAGGTAACCAGTACAGGTCAGTATAAAACAGGCCTGATGAGATAGCCAGTACAGACCAGTATAAAACAGGCCTGCTGAGATAGCCAGTACAGACCAGTATAAAACAGGACTGATGAGATAGCCAGTACAGACCAGTATAAAACAGGCCTGCTGAGTACAGGTAACCAGTACAGGTCAGTATAAAACAGGACTGATGAGATAGCCAGTACAGGTCAGTATAAAACAGGACTGATGAGATAGCCAGTACAGACCAGTATAAAACAGGACTGATGAGATAGCCAGTACAGACCAGTATAAAGCAGGCCTGCTGAGTACAGGTAACCAGTACAGGTCAGTATAAAACAGGACTGATGAGATAGCCAGTACAGACCAGTATAAAACAGGACTGATGAGATAGCCAGTACAGACCAGTATAAAACAGGACTGCTGAGATAGCCAGTACAGACAAGTATAAAACAGGACTGCTGTCTCATTCATCTGTTTTTTTCCTTATTCAGCTCAGTCCCACCATAGTGATGTAGAACTTCATGACAGCCCACAGGGGGCGATAGACCCTTACACTACACACACAAAAAAGGGAAGGAAAACAGGCCTGTATATCAATACTGGCAAACTGACGATACAAACAAAGGTCATAAAAGCACAGGAAACAGATGGCCAGCTTTCATTTGGCAATCTGACCAACAGATTTGGTTTCTTCTCACTGCTGCTGATATGTATTTCCCACGCATGCACACATGTAGGTGTCATACAAGAATAGTTGTGATTCCAGTGGCATCTCACTTGGAATAATGACTTTGATCCCCTCTGAAGCAGATTGTATCTCCTGTCTGTGTCTCTTGGTTTAGCAGACGGCCTTATCCCCTCTGATTGTACTTCCTCTGAGATCTCAATAAGATTTAAGGACGGGATATTAGATAACATCACTTGTGTATTACATATGTCTACACATTTTGTAAACACGTTTCGCTTACTTATTGCATGGTATTGCATATTTATGGGGCTCTATGGGATTCAAATATGCTGTTGACAGCCTAGGGCTCTATTTTAGCACTCTAAGTGTCTGAGTGGACAATCTAAGTGTACTATGGCATTTCCCATTGGACTTGAGAAGTGTGTAGCCTAATGTAGCCTAATAATAGCATACTGCTCTCTGTTGATGGTTGAACAGTTATCTTTTGTTTTAATTTTCATCAGTAGATATAGAGAGAATGAGCAACTAGGAATAATTCTAACATTAGATAGACCCCCCCTCCCCCCCAATATCAAGACATAACTTGTTAGGCTACAGTAATATCACTCACTATTGTGCAATATGATCACTTGTTAGAAACCGGAAAATGGTATGCTGGGTTAAATATCTGAAGTGGAGTGAGAGGTAAGATGATCTCAGTTAAAGGACAATGCTGGTGATTTTTCACACAGATCTCTGTTTCTCGAGGTCACTGAGTACTGTCGGTACGAAAAAGTACACTTAAAGGGATATTCAACCATTTGGGGAATTACTCATTTTCCACCTTCCCTTGAGTTAAACAATTGATTTTTACCTTTCTCCAGTTCATCTGGCCGTTCTCTGAGTCTGGCGATACCACTTTTAGCGCCAGCCTAGCATAGATCATTGAATCGGATTAGACCATTAGCATCTCGTCCGGTAGCATCACGCTTAAAAGTGAATAAGATTTCCGGTAATTTTCCTACTTAACACTTGTCTCTTCTCAAGAGGGAAAGTGTAATAAGTCTAACGGAAAATTAAACGTGGTGATTTTCTTGGCTGATTTGATATGGAACTATACTCTCATTCCAGCATAATAATCAAGCATCAAACAGCACAATGATATCACGCAGCACCTGAAAATAGTCCCTGTAGGCCAGAGGTTCCCAAACTGTGAGGCGCGCCTCTGTCATGAGCTCTCTCTCTGCCTGGTAACACACGCTGATTGAAGTCTGACCTCCACCTGTTCCTGCTCTGTTCTGCTCTGCCTCACCCTCGTTACCTACCAGCTGCACTGCATTCACCACTCATCATGCCCTGTATATAAAGCCTTGCTTTTCAGTCCACACTTGTCAGATTGTCTGCAACCAGCACCAGTTACCTGCCTGTTTTGAAAAACGCCTCTGACTCTTTGCCTGTGATCCCGACCCGGCTCGACTACTTCTGTGTTCTCCAGCCCCGTAATCTTGACCTGCCTTCCGTCCCTCTTCTACTTAATACCGCCTAGTCCTTGACTGTACTGCTGCTTCGTTTCAATTGCTGTTGTGTGTGTGTTTCCCCAGGACTTCCCGGATCATCCAGCTCCTGCCATCGCTGTTCGGCTACTGGGGAACACACACACGCAGACTCTTTGAACTCCTGTACCCCCGAACCCCTGAAACCCCCTTAACCCCAACCCTTAAATAAACTTTTGAGCGTGGACGCTTTTGTGGTCCTCGCCCTGTTTGGTGTCTGACAGTACGATCTGACCAAACATGGACCCAGCGCACGGGTCGAACCAGCATGGAAACCGGACAACCAGAACCACCCACCGCCATGCAACGCCTGGAAGAGACAGAGAGAGAGGTAAACCGCAACACTGCTGACATTGCCTCCCTACTTCAAGCCGGGCTACCAACAGCGCCAGCAGTTCCAGCAGCAACAGCAACAACTTGCAATGATCATTCAACTTCTCACCAACCTTTCTCCTCTGCCTGCTCCCACCGCCCAGCCCCAGCCAGCCTGCTCACCGCCCAGCACCCGAGTCTCCTGCCCAGTCCACTGCTGCCGTGGCTGCCGGAGCCCAGAACCCAGGATCGGCAATCCAGAGCGGTTCAGCGGCGACCCAACCCAGGTACGGGCGTTCCTGACGAGCTGCCGTGTCCAGTTTACCCTGCAACCCAGGACTTTTGCCACTGAAGGGGCGTAGGGTCGGTTAATGTGATCACTCACCTGACAGGCCGAGCTCGACTCTGGGGAACGGCGGAGTTCGAGCGCCAGACCCCAGCATGTGCAACCTTCAACCTATTCGCAGAGGAGATGCTCAAGGTATTCGATTTGGAATCCGCAACAGCCGAGGCATCTCGGACCCTGATGAGTATTCGCCAAGGCAGAAGGACTGTTGCGGATTACTCCATTGACTTTCGAACTGTGGCAAGTCGGAGCTCCTGGAACATGGACGCATTGGTGGATGCCTTCCTCCACAGCCTGGCGGACTACATAAAGGACGAGCTGGTTTCCCATGATCAACCCCCCACTCTTGATGAAGCCATTGCTCTGGCTGTCCGTGACGCATCGCAGGATCCAGGCCCGCCGTCGTGAGAGAGGGCGCCAGAGTCCATCCACCAGCACACGGAGTGTCCCAACTGCCCTTCTGTCCGCACCTGCCACACCATCTAGCCAGCCGGACCAGTCTGAACCGATGGAGATCGGCCGCGCCTCCCTAACCCCTGCAGAGCGCCAGCGACGCATCACCTCCAACTTGTGCCTGTACTGTGGTGGTGATGGTCATCGAGTCGCCACCTGTCCAGCAAAAGCCGGAGCTCACCAGATGTAGGAGGAATCCGGATGAGCTCAATGAACATTCAGCCCTCCATCAGCCGTAAACCCCTC
Organism: Alosa alosa; assembly: GCF_017589495.1. Classification (NCBI taxonomy): domain Eukaryota; kingdom Metazoa; phylum Chordata; class Actinopteri; order Clupeiformes; family Clupeidae; genus Alosa; species Alosa alosa. Next base: position 101,534 of record NW_025962983.1, read on the forward strand.
ATCCAAGTCTGTCTTCACCTGTCTGATTCCACTCACACCCTGGCAGCCCTGGTGGACTCTGGGCGCAGAAGCAAACATTATTGACACAGGACTTGCTCGTCAGCTGGGCTTGGAAAGCCATCGCTTGTCCACTCCTGTTCCAGCCCGGCCCTGGGACGGTCACGTAATTGGCACAGTTACCAGCATCACAGCCCCCATCTCAATGATGGTGTCAGGAAACCACCGAGACCATCCGGCTTCCACCTGCTCAGCTCTCCAGGCCAACCCCTAATCCTGGCTACCCCTTTGGCTCCGTCTCCACAATCCTCACCTCGATTGGGCCTCCGAACTGTGAAAGAGTGGGGGAAATGCCTGCCACCTGACCTGTTTGCGTGCTGCCTCGCTGCCCCGGCTCAGTACCCCCCAGCACTGCCCCGACATTTCTAATGTCCCTGAATGTTACCATGGCATGGCCTCGAGGTGTTCAACAAGACCAAGCCACATCTCTGCCCCCCACACCCGTCCGATGCGACTGTGCCATTGATCTCCTCCCTGGGACTGCTCCACCCAAAGGTCACCTCTACTCACTATCCCTCCTGAAAGAAAAACTATGGAGGATTACATCAGGGACTCCCTGGCAGCTGGACTCATCCGCCCGTCTTCCCCTCTCCTGCTGGTGCGGGTTCTTCTTTGTGGGAAAGAAAGATGGTTCTCTTAAGCCCCTGCATTGATTATTGAGGTCTGAATGATGTCACAGTGAAGAACCGTACCCTCTGCCTTTACTCACCTCTGCTTTTGAGTTGCTCCAGGGATCCACTATTATCACCAAACTGGACCTTAGAAATGCTTACCACCTAGTGCGAGTAAGGGAGGGTGGCGAGTGGAAGACTGCATTCAACACCCACACCGCCATTATGAGTACCTGGTAATGCCATTTGGCCTCACCAAGCTTGCCCAGCGTATTCCAGGCTGGTGAATGATGTGCTGGGACATGCTGAATAAATTCGCTTCGTGTACCTGGACGACATCTTAATTTTCTCCAGAACTCTGTCGAACACACCCGTCATGTCCAGCTGGTTCTTCGGACGGCTCCTGGAGAACTCTCTCTCTATGTCAAAGCGAGAAATGCGAGTTCCATGCTCAGACTGTGTCATTCCTGGGATACATAAATCATCGCTGAAGGCAATATCCAGATGGACCCCGCAAAGGTCTCCGGCAGTTACCTCCTGGCCAGTTCGAGGGGAATAGGGAAGAAGTTGCAGCAATTCCCTCGGGTTTGCCAATTTCTACCGGAGATTCATCCGAACTACAGCTCCGTCCGCTCCCCTCACAGCTCTGACCAGCATCAAACACCCCTTTTCCTGGACCCCAGAGGCCAACACAGCCTTTCATACCCTCAAGGCCCGGTTCACCACTGCCCCCATCCTCCAGATGCGGATTCAGACCCGGCAGTTAGTTGTCGAGGTGGATGCCTCAGGCGTGGGAGTCGGGGGCCATACTCTCTCAACGGGCAGAGGAGGACAACAAGTTGCACCCCTGTGCATTTTTTCTCTTGCCCGGCTTTCACCTGCAGAGCGCAATTATGATGTTGGAAACCGTGAGCTGTTGGCTGTCAAGCTTGCCCTGGAGGAGTGGCGTCACTGGCTGGAGGGGTCCACAGTTCCGTTCCTGGTCTGGACCGATCACAAAAACCTCGAATACATCCGCAATGCCAAACGTCTTAACCCCAGACAGTCCCGCTGGGCCTTGTTTTTCACCAGATTCAACTTCACCCTGTCATACCGCCCAGGTTCTCGGAACACCAAGCCGGACGCTCTCTCCCGTCAGTTTCATAAGGATGACGCCCCTTCCCAGGAACCTGCATCAATTCTGCCCGATCCCTGCGCCAGCCGAGCTGCCCTGACCTGGGATATCGAGGAGGAATTTCAAGAGGCCCTCCATGACCATCCCAGTCCCAGTGCATGCCCAGACGGTCGTCTCTTCGTCCCAGAGAATTTGAGGTCGGGTCATACAGTGGGGACACAACTCCGCCTTGCCTGCCACCGGGCTCCGCCTCCACCCTGCCATCTCCTTGCCCAGCGCTTCTGGTGGTCTTCTTTGAGAAGGGATGTCCGAGAATTCGTCCGTGCCTGCCCCACCTGCAATCAGAACAAGTCCTCCACTCGGCCCCCCGCTGGTTTACTCCAGCCCTTGCCTGTGCCCACACGACCCTGGTCCCACGTCTCCTTGGACTTTGTAACTGGCCTCCCACCATCAGGTGGGATGACGGTCATTCTCACTGTGGTTGACCGGTTCAGCAAGATGGCACACTTCATTCCCCTCCCTAAACTGCCATCTGCCAGAGACTGCCCAGGCTGTTCTTGATCATGTCTTCCGTCTACACGGGCTGCCCAGGGATGTTGTCTCTGACCGAGGTCCGCAATTCACCTCTACATTCTGGAAGGAGTTCTGCCGTCTTCTAGGGGCCACAGTGAGTCTCACCTCTGGGTTCCACCCCCAGTCCAATGGTCAATCCGAGCGGGCAAACCAGGAGCTGGAGAAGGCTGCGGTGCATGGTTTCGTAAAACCCCAGGCTTGGGCACAACAACTGATGTGGATAGAGTATGCTCACAACTCCCTCACCTGCTCTGCCACTGGTATGTCACCTTTCCAGTGTGTGTATGGCTACCAGCCCCCTGTTCCCCAGCCAGGAAGGAGATGTGTCCTGCCCGTCTGCCCTCGCCCTATGCCCGCCCGTTGCCGTCATTACCTGGTCACAAGCTCGTGCCCACGCCAACTCAAGTCAGCTGTCAGCTATGCCACTGGGGCTAACTGCCGAAGATCGCCCGGCACCCGCCCTACGTGTTGGCCAGAAGGTGTGGCTGTCAGCCAAGGATCTCCCACTGCGGGTGGAATCGCGTAAACTGGCACCTCGATTCCTCGGCCCGTTCCCTATCCAGAGGGTCATCAGCCCAACTGCAGTCCGGCTCCAGTTGCCAACCTCCATGAGGGTGCACCCTACTTTCCATGTTTCAAAGTCAAGCCGGCGCGCATGAAAGCCTGCTGGTCCCGTGCCGCTTCCTCCTCCTCCTCCTGCTTCGTTGGCGGTGGGCTGGTGTACACTGCGTTCGGCGCCTGCCCGGTCGGGTCCAGACGCGCGCAGGTAGGGGCCTCTAGTATCTAAATTAGAGCTGGGAGGGCTATGGACCTGAGGAGAGAACCTGGAGTGCCAGCCAGTCGGATTGTGGACCCGGACACTCATCGCCCGACTTCCACCGTCTGCATCCTGATCAACCTGCAATCCGTAGGGGGCGCCCCAGAGGGGTCCCCTAACCGTCCTGCCTGCCCGGCTTCCTGTCCTGTGCCTGACCCCTGTCCGGGTATCTGTCCGTCTTCTGTCCACGACCCTCCAGCTCCCTCCGAGGGATGAGGGATGTTCACTCGGACCTTCCGGAGGAATTCTAGCCCTCCACCGGCTCCCCTCCGCCCTCCGATGTGGGTGTCCTCTTGGGTACTTCTGGGGCCGTCCCTTAGGGGGTTCTGTCATGACTCTCTCTCTGCCTGGTAACACACGCTGATTGAAGTCTGACCTCCACCTGTTCCTGCTCTGCTCTGCTCTGCCTCACCCTCGCGTTACCTACCAGCTGCACTGCATTCACCACTCATCATGCCCCTGTATATAAAGCCTTGCTTTTCAGTCCACACTTGTCAGATCGTCTGCAGCCAGCACCAGTTACCTGCCTGTTTTGGAAAAAGCGCCTCCTGACTCTGCCTGTGATCCCGGACCCGGCTCGACTACTTCTGTGTTCTCCAGCCCGGTTATCTTGACCTGCCTTCCGTCCCTCTTCTCGAATACCGCCTAGTCCTTGACTGTACTGCTGCGCCGTTTCAATTGCCCTATAACCCCCAACCCTTAAATAAACTTTTGAACGTGATGCTTTTGTGGTCCTCGTCCTGTTTGGTGTCTGACAGCCTCCCCTGGGGGGCGCCAAATAAATTGAGGGGAGGCGCGGAAGGTTGAACGTTTATTTCATTTTTCAATCATTATGTAATTGTCAACATTATAAAATCGAAAGAAATCATAGAAGAGATGTATATAAATCTTTGGGATAGTGGAAAGAATTATTGATTCCTATCCTGATTCAGAATGTATTGTGCCAAACTTCATAACGTAATTTAGCAACAGTGCCACCAGCCGAGCTAGCTGTGAACAGTAACTCGCGGATTTGTACACGCAGTCTTACAACACTGTTTACAGGTCTTCGAGTCACGGTAAAATGTATTTTTTGGTACATAGCTAATTTAGATAAACTTATGGTGTGGGTGCTTGCGTTCATTTAGGAATCCGCCTCCTATAGAAATGAATATTAAGTGACAGATTCACGTAAGAGGTTGGACATAAGTGACGGTAATATGTGACGTTCCGATAGCTAACTTGAAATCGACAGATTTGTCACAATAAGCCGCTGACCTGATATGGGCAACAAAGCCAAACATCAAAAATATGATGAAAACTCATTGCATTGCATAGCATAGTAGCCTTTAAATATGATGAAAACTCATTTCATTGCATAGCATAGTAGCCTTTAAATATGATGAAAACTCATTGCATTGCATAGCATAGCATAGTAGCCTTTAAATATGATGAAAACTCATTTCATTGCATAGCATAGTAGCCTTTAAATATGATGAAAACTCATTGCATTGCATAGCATAGTAGCCTTTAAATATGATGAAAACTCATTTGCATAGCATAGCATAGCATAGTAGCCTTTAAATATGATGAAAACTCATTGCATTGCATAGCATAGTAGCCTTTAAATATGATGAAAACTCATTGCATTGCATAGCATAGTAGCCTTTAAATATGATGAACTCATTGCATTGCATAGCATAGTAGCCTTTAAATATGATGAAAACTCATTGCATTGCATAGCATAGTAGCCTTTAAATATGATGAAAACTCATTGCATAGCATAGCATAGTAGCCTTTAAATATGATGAACTCATTGCATTGCATAGCATAGTAGCCTTTAAATATGATGAAAACTCATTGCATTGCATAGCATAGTAGCCTTTAAATATGATAAACTCATTGCATTGCATAGCATAGTAGCCTTTAAATATGATGAAAACTCATTGCATTGCATAGCATAGCAGCCTTTAAATATGATGAACTCATTGCATTTGCATAGCATAGTAGCCTTTAAATATGATGAAAACTCATTGCATTGCATAGCATAGCAGCCTTTAAATATGATGAAAACTCATTTGCATTTGCATAGCATAGTAGCCTTTAAATATGATGAAAACTCATTGCATTGCATAGCATAGCAGCCTTTAAATATGATGAACTCATTGCATTGCATAGCATAGTAGCCTTTAAATATGATGAACTCATTGCATTGCATAGCATAGCAGCCTTTAAATATGATGAAAACTCATTGCATTGCATAGCATAGTAGCCTTTAAATATGATGAAAACTCATTTGCATTTGCATAGCATAGCAGCCTTTAAATATGATGAACTCATTTGCATTGCATAGCATAGTAGCCTTTAAATATGATGAACTCATTGCATTGCATAGCATAGTAGCCTTTAAATATGATGAACTCATTGCATTGCATAGCATAGCATAGCACTGATTTAAGTGGCTTAACTGAAGTGAATATCATGATTGATTGTCGGGGGGGTCACTGTTTTCCGAGGGGAGGCCCACATTGATGGAGTTTGGGAACCCATGCTGTAGGCTATAACTTCCAGCAACAAGGTTGAGCTGCAGCAGATTATTATGCCAGAATGAGAGTATAGTTCCACACACACACACACACACCAACGACAACAGTAAGTGGGATACAGAGAGATGCACTGAACATATGCAAAATGTTAAGAAATCCAATTATATTTGTTTGAACTTTAGTTGTTGAGTCATCAATTACTTTTATTCAGTTAATGAAACCAATCCAATTAGGTTTTTATCCAAGAACTTTATTTATATATTCTGTTAGACTAAAAGAGGTTGGACACCACATAGTCCTCATGGCTCCCATCGATGAGTCCAGTTCCATTGCTGTGTACAAACCAGCAGGGCACTTTCTCTCTGTTTTCACATCTCTACGGAAGTCTCTCTGCCAGCCTCTGAGGAGACAAAGGTATTTAGGAAATGGTAACACTTAACAGCTTCTGTTTAGTTTCCCTGAACATATTAAATGGAAGATGTTTGTTTACCTAGTCACAGTCAGTTTGTGTCCTTTAACATCCATTGTGGCATCAGGTTTTTCAGGGTCTTCTCCTGGGTGGAGGTTGCTCACTTCAAACTGTACACCGTGATAAAACTGGCCTGTAGTGTTACATAAGAACAACAATGCAATACAGTAGAATAAGTCAATACATTATAGTGTCTCACACTATGGAAGCCCGTTTGCGCCACATAAAGAAAAATTCTGATCTATTATATCTCATTATTGTGAGATACTATGTCATTATTCTGACATAGTATCTCGTTATTGTGAGATACTATCTCACAATAACGAGATAGTATCTCACAATAACGAGATACTATCTCACAATAACGAGATCCTATCTCACAATAATGAGATACTATGTCAGAATAACAAGATAGTATCTCACAATAACGAGATACTAGGACATAATAATGAGATAGTATCTCACAATAATGAGATATCATAGATCAGATTTTTTTTTTTTACATTTTTTTTTTTTTTTAAATCTGATCTATGATATCTCATTATTGTGAGATACTATCTCATTATTCTGACATAGTATCTCGTTATTCTGACATACTATCTCACATGAGATACTATCTCGTTATTGTGAGATAGTATCTCATTATTCTGACATAGTATCTCATAATTCTGAGATAGTATCTTGTTATTGTGAGATAGTATCTCACAATAACGCTACTTTTTTAGGGCTAAAATGCTTCCTGAATTACTCTTAGTAAAAAAAAAAATAGGAGTCCTAAAGTTACGAGTACAAGCATCTCATATCAAATGACCATGCATCACGCTAAGCAACATAAATCCCATACAGCAACATCTCCTCCCTAGCTTCTAGCCACACAAGAAATGAATAATGTTAAATCTCTGCTTAGCATGCTTCTCCGCTTAGCATTCTAATAACAGAAGGGGCACATTTGTGTTGACCACTACCATATGACTCATTATATCTGTAACTGTATAAAACACTTACTTTCATAAAGGACGCACACCATCCAGCACATACACATGGAAACCGATATTTTAGGCACTTGGCCACAAACTCAAAACGTGTCTCTCTGAAGCTCTGTTCTAGAATCTTTGCTCTGTTGTTCCCAGAGTTGCTAGGCAACAACAAATAAACAATATGACAGTCTTTGATACCAATGGTATCAAAAGTGTACGAGTGATTACGAATGGATGTGTGTGGTTTGCAATTAGAATAAACAAGAAATAAAATTTCCAATAATTTCCCTTGATAAATTACATATTTGCACCTTCCTTACTTATGAAGCTCACTAATGCCACCGTATTTAGTCAAATGTAATACAACGTTGCCACCTAGCGTTTAGATGTATTTAACATTAACATTGAAATTGCTTGCTTATTCTTTCGTCAACTCCATGCTTTTAGGAAAACAATCTTTTATCATAGTTCCCTCTTCAATGAGCGATTACCAGCTCGTTTTTGTAACAGAGATAGCTGTTTATTGTCCCTAGGTTTACAGAAACACCTATTCATATTAATACGTAGCCTATGGAGTGCTGCCGACCACTGTTCATTACGGCCCAGAATGCCTTGCATGTCTTTATAACAAAACAACACAGTAAAACCTAAATGCCCGTAAACATATGCATTTGCATACTTGTAAAAATTGTAATAATACTCTCCCATCATGATATTTAACAATAATGAAAAATTTTATTTGAATACCGTCAATGTGAAAACAACTCTATTATGTAAGCTATATATAGCTACTGTTCTCCTTGCTATTCCAGTTTGTAAGTCCATACTATCCCATGGCAGAGCAAGGATTTCATGATTGGGCAAGGTTCCCCGGAGACATTGTGGCTGCCCAGAGACATTGTGCATACTTGGAAGGCATTGTAATAGATGTACCAGAACAACTGCAAATGTGGAAGGTGATAGTTACCAAATACAGGTGTGTGGTTTGCCAAATGCTGGAAACCTTTGGAATGTTTTCTTTTTTTTTTTAGCTTATGCACCCTCACATTGGAGTCCCGAGTTCAAACACAAAATTTGGTATCGATATGTGACAGTGTTCCTGAGATATGGAAGACTCCCTGTTTCGGAGCTTCGCCGCCGATTTCGTTTGGCTGTGACGGGCAAACACTTTCGAAAATCAAAAATCCTTAACTTTTGTGAGGCTTGGTCCAAGGATAATGTACGTCCAAGTTTTAATTGGCGTTCAGACCAAATTGTGACCTGTGAAAATTTAGTTTCGCTTTCTGTTCAATCCAATATGGCGGATCTGAACGACCGCCCACCTGATGTCATCTTCGTGACCAACTTACCGGTACTGACCGGACGTTTTAAAGTTGGAACGGTGTTTCTGTCTCAAAGGGCCTAGGGCTTAGAGCTGAAAAAAATTAGGGGAGACGGGAATAATAATAATAAAACTTAAGAAGAACAATAAGTGTGCTGCTTTGCAAGCACACTTAATTATAGGCTACAGCTGTGTCGGAGTCAATAAGATAAACAGCCTATAATTATATAGTTATACTTGCCTTGCACTACAAGTCCATATTGACAAGTAGCTGTAATGTTATAGTGTGTTAACCTCCACAACCCAACAGCATTCTATTGTAGTATGCTAACATCCACAACCCAATAGTATTCTAACACTAGTGGGATCAAGTGGGATTTGAACTCTCAACCTAAGGATCACCAGTACAAGGCATTATCCCACTGAGTTGGTAAACACACAACAAGAAAAACTCCAAGCATACATTTGACAATAAAATGAAGGGCTTTCCTAAAAGAGTACACCTGAAAACTTTTTGAAATTCTAGGGGCAATAAGACATTTGTAGAGAAGAATACTAATGGATGAAATATAAATATGATAGACTTTATGATGAAGGAAAAATAGTGAACAAAGAAGTTCCCCTAAATGTCAGAGTGTCTCGGCATTGTGATTCTTGGCAACTGATGAGTGTGAATGTTGATTGGCTGATGTCATTCAGGTGCTGTTCAATGGTGTGAATCTTCAATAACCAATAGCATGTGCAGATTGATCCTAAAGTTCCAACGGGGATTCGAACACTGAACCTAAGAAACACCTGTACAAGGCATTATCCCACTGAGCCACTAACAATCATACACATTGGGTAGTCACATTCACATGGTGAAAATGTGTGTTGGTAAACACACATGAAAAACTCCAAGCATACATTTGACAATAAAATGAAGGGCTTTCCTAAAAGAGTACACCTGAGATCTTTTTGAAATTCTGGGGCAATTAGACATTTGTAGAGAAGAACACTAATGGATGAAATATAAATATGACTAAATGATGAAGGAAAAATAGTGAACAAAGAAGTTCCCCTAAATGTCAGAGTGTCTCAGCATTCTGATTCTTGGCAACTAATGACTGTGTATGTTGATTGCCTTATGTCATTCAGGTGCTGTTCAATGGTGTGAATCTTCAATAACCAATAGTATTCGAGCTAGAGCCTAAAGCACTACCAGGGATTCGAACTCTCAACCTAAGAAACATCAGCACTAGGCATTATCCCACTGAGCCACTGACAATCCTACATATTCAGCAGTCACATTCACCTAGTGAAAATGTGTGTTAGCAAACACACAACATCAAGAAAATTCCTAGCATACATTTGACAATAGAATTAAGGGCTTTATAAAAAAGAGTACAGATCTGAAAATGTGCACTGTTAATGGTATCCACATAATGATGGTTTTATGGTTGTTCTCCAAGGAAAAAAAATTACTCATATAGGAATATAGGTGATATAGGAGAAATGGGCTGAGTGGTCGAACTTTATTGGTCTATATCTCTGAAATGGATCCAAATTATTTTGATAACTTTTGTGAGGCTTTGTCTAAACATTGTCTGTGAGAATTTTGGTGAAGATTTGATAATTTTTAAAGCCTGTGAAACTTTTTATGATGTTTGGCTTTGCTCTGAAATTGTGGCAAAAGTAAACATTTTTAGAGCATAAGACCAGGGTGAAAAAGATGCATCTAAATGTAGAGATTAATATGATGAAAGAATTTTGAGTCTAGGTCAATCTGGTAAGGAGAAATAAGCATTTTCGACAAGAGCGGCACCTTTAGGTGCAGTACCCCAAATTTTGGGTTATGGGTAGTGGGGGGTACTGGTAACAATACTTGAAAATGTGAAGTTTCTAGGAGTTACAGTTTATAGGAATATAGGTGATCTAGGAAAAATGGCCTAAGTGGTCTAACTTTATTGGCCTATATCTCTGAAATGGAACAAAATATCAAAATTCTGACCGATAACTTTTGTGAGGCTTGATCTAAACATTGTCTGTGAGAATTTTGGTGAAGATTTGAAGATTTCCAACAGCGCCACCTTTGGGTGCAGTACCCCAAATTTTGGGTTATGAGCAGAGGGGGGTACTGGTAACCATACCTGAAAATTTGAAGAGTTTTGGAGTTACGGTTTAGGCTGTATGACTTTTACAGAATTTTGGCCAAAAATGAACGGTACAGAAACAATAGGGGTCCTGCAGCTACGCTGCTCGGACCCCTAATAATACTATTACTATTATATTATTATGACCGCAAGAAACGGGTTTAATATAATAATATTTTTTCTTTTTTTTTTTCTTTTCGCGATGCCCAAATTTCCGTCAATGATTCCGGGACACTGAAAGACCGGGTACAATTGAAACTTGGTGGGCATGTACCCCCACATGGATAGCATGGAACCATCGTTTTTCGTTTTGATCTGTAGCCCCCGTTGGACTGGACCCCCGAAGGAGGGTAGGGCAGACACAGTTTTCTGTGAATATCTCGAAAACCGTAGGTTTTAGGAGGACCATTTTTTTGTATGTTGATCTCAAGGGGCCATGTCAACCCATTCCATAACCACTCATTTCATGTATAGCGCCACCTAGTTAAACACACAAAAGTAAAAATGAGGTGTTGTAATTGAAGGTATCTGTGACCTAACATAGTCAAAACTGCACGAAATTGAAGTGTAGGATCATTATGACACCCTCTGTATGCACGCCAAGTTTTGTGGAATTCCGTTCATGGGGGCCACAATAAATTAATTTATGTTACTATACATCAACTGGCCTGTAGGTGGCCGGAGACAGTTTTCTGTGAATATCTCGAGAACCGTAGGGCCTAGGAGGTCCACCTTTTTATGTATGTTGGTCTTAAGGGGCATGTCAACCCATCCTATTACCACTTATTTCATGTATAGCGCCACCTAGTTAAAAATTAAAAAGCAAAAATTAGGTGTTTTCATCACAATATCTCTGGCTGACAAGGTCAAAACTGCATTGAAATTAAAAGTGTAGGATCATTATGACACCCTCCAAATGCATGCCAAGTTTTGTGTACTTTCGTCCATGGGGGCCTTACAATAAAATAATTGATGTGTACATTTAGTGACGTACACCAACAAGGATTCCAGGACACTGAAAGACCGGGTACACAAAACTTGGTGGGCATGTACCCCCACATGGATAGCATGGAACCATCATTTTTCGTTTTATATATATGTATTTAATATATGCATGCTCTATTCAAAGTTGTCCTTACCCAGCACAGGATCGCTTACTAGGTTGAAAATGGTTCCAGGCCTCTCATCAATATTAAAACACAGCGCATCATTCATCTCTGGCACCTCAATAATGAAATGAGGGTCTCCATCCACTGCAAAATAATATTGACTTAAACTTAATTCTGTCACAGCCAGATGTCTATGATGTTTACAATATACTTCTACAGTACATATTTATTCAATCAATCACTGCATGGACGAATGGAAAAATAAACTGAATGGTCTTTCCCAGGGCTCAATGATGCAATAGATAGATATGGTCACTTTTCTTTAACAAGTCTTTTTAATAACGTCAATGCTGAAAAATAAATGTATATATTGTTCTACAGTGATATATTTCATGTATTTATTTTAGGTGACAGTTGACAAGTAGTAGGTGCACCTCTACCTGAGATTGCCCCTCCTATACCAACTGATCATCATTAGATCAAGTACAATCACAAATCTGAAAAAGTTGGGACGTTGTATAAAATGCAAATAAAAACAGAATGTGATATACAAGTCTTGTAAGCCCATATTTAGCAGCAAAAAGGACATAGACAACATATGAAATGTTGAAAATGATTAATTTTTTTTATTTCATGGAAAATATATGATCATTTTGAATTTCATGTCAGCAACATGTGTCAAAAAAAGTTGGGACAGGGAATGTTTACCACTGTGCTGCTTCACCTTTTCATTTAACACAATTCTGTAAATGTTTAGGAACTGTGAAGACCATTTGCTAGAGTTTTGAGAATGAAATGTTGTCCCATTCCTGCCCGATATAGGATTTCAGTTGCTCAACAGTATAAGCTATTGTTAATCATGTTTTTCATTCCATGATGCACCAAGTCTGGACTGCAGGCCATTTTAGCACCTGGACTCTTCCTCTATGGAGAAATACTGTTTAAATATGTGCAGAATTCATTTTGTCATTGTTTTTCTGAAATATTCAAGGTCTTCCCTGGAAAAAAGCATTGCCTGGATGGCAGTATATGTTGTTCAAAACCTGTATACATCATTCCGAATTGATTGTGCCTAGTCAGATGTACAAGATGCCTAGCCTGGAAAATCCAGACCCTGGTAATCTAGAAAGATTAAGGGTTTTGCCACAAACAATGTAATGGCCCAACTCGAGGGGCGGCAAATAGTATGCATTTGAAAATCTCACTGCACGCATGCATTGGATAACACTAGACCAACAAACCAACAGACCAACACTAGGGGCAGTCGGAGGGTTACTGGTTACCCGACCAGTAGGTTACGGTTGAAGTGCCCTTGAGCAAGGCACCTAACCCCTCACTGCTCCCTCGAGCCGCTGTTGTTGCAGGCAGCTCACTGCGCCGGGATTAGTGTGTGCTTCACCTCACTGTGTGTTCACTGTGTGCTGAGTGTGTTTCACTAATTTACGGATTGGGATAAATGCAGAGACCAAATTTCCCTCACGGGATCAAAAGAGTATATTATACTTATACCAGTGTTTACTCTGAATGATTCCGGACTTCGACGCAATTGGATAACACTATGACCAATGTTTACTGACCTCCAATGTTGCAGCACTGTCGTCATCAACAGTTTAGCTCACCTCTGGCCCGCCTATATCAGATACTCCCATTTGATTGGTTCCACGGGATGCAAGGGGTAAAAGTAACATGCATCAATGCTCATTGCCAGAGTGTCTCGCAGAGACAATTCCGGATGTATATGTATTGTATTGACCAATTATCTACTTACTTGGAGTAGCCACATGACTTAGCGTATGGGCATGGGTCACATGCTATGTCCAAGAAGTGTATATGTATTGTTGTATTTCTGCATGTATGAGGATTTTTGAAAAGACCATTGTACTCATGTGATTTGTATTACCAATGTAATTAACATGTATAAGATGGGGCTTCGCCCTAGAGAACTTTGAGTAGTGTTACTGGAACATGCTGTTGCTAGTGACCTGCTCCCGGTATCGTGAA
>NW_025962983.1:115739-139952 GCF_017589495.1 Alosa alosa
AGTCTACTGTAACAAAGTAGCAAATGGTAACAAAGGAAACTTAACCAATTCACAGAGGTAAACTTGACAAGTTAGAGATAACAGATACACCAGATAAAACAATACAAACCCAGAGATAGAGAAAAGGGGAGAGAGAAAGAGAGAGGGAGAGAGAGAAAGAGAGAGAGAGAAAGACAAAGGGAGACAGAGAGAGAGAGGGAAAAGAGAGAGACCCAGAGAAGAGGTCCAAGGTGGAAAAGAAGAGAAGATGGGAAAAGAAGACAGAAGACCAGAAGGCAGAAGACCAGAAGGCAGAAGAACCCTGGAGGACCAGAGCCTCCACTTTTATCATTCACTTGGGCCACCCCCGACTCATCAGAGCCTTTGTTGTCTGAGGTGGATGGGTGTGGCCCAGGTGGATATCATAACTTTATGCTGCAGTTTAATTCTTAATCTACAACTATGCACAGATACATTCAATTGTACCAAAACCATAATCAGACTGTTGCCCACATTACAAGTATTAATTCAAGACCAAACATGAATGTATTATTCACAACACATATTTACAGAGCAATACTGTATGATAATGAGGTTGGCCTATTTCACCAAGACATCAAGTAGGCCCAGGACTGAGTTATTCTCAGTAGAGGGGTCAGAACAAGGAGCAAATGGTCACTTTATGCATGAGCCGGTGTTGGGGATCTTTGGCCATGGCCAGCTAAGACAATACAGATCAAACACAGGCATCCACACATTTAAATTGACTGCAAAAGGCATTCTTTAGAAATGCATAAGGTTTGGGCAAAAGACGGGCCTTACAAGTTACTTGCTATGTTTACATAGGAATTGACGGTGTTATGGATCCATTTGTCTGCAACGCAACGTAGCCTACAACATCTCTCTTTAGAAATATAAGAACAGCTTACTATGCTGAAGAGTGACGACTGCGTAGCATGCAAGAATACCCCCAAGAAAAGTTTGAGAACCTGTGGCCTAAAACAATATGATTGCATTCAGGTTGCATGTTAGATCTGAAGTGAGATGGGTCGCGAGGGTCTGTCATTTTTAAAAAGTGGGTCCCCAGAAAAAAAGTTTGGGAAACACTGGAATAGAAGAGAGAAGATGGCAGTGACAAACATATATGTATTCTATTCTACTATTCTACTAGTTTGCTGTAGTAATTTAGCATGCTAACAACCATGGTGAGTCAGGACCTCAATTTAACATTCATGCAAAGGACAACATCTCCTGCAGTACAGTGTCCCTGTCACTGCAATAGGCCATTGGGACTGATGTTTGTTTGGTGGCTTTTGGCCACAGGGAAGAGTGCCACCTACTGGCCAGCCACCAACACCACTTCCAGCAGGAACCTACTCTTCCAAGGACGTTTCTTATCAAAGTACTAACTATGCCTGCTTAGCTTCAGTAATTCAGCAAAGTCAAGGTATCTGCTGGTCTGGCTTCTGGCAAAAAACAAAAGGTGAAAGGCATGATTTCAATCCAATTCTCACTGAAGTGCAGCACTCAATTCTCACTGGTGTCTGCCAGACAAGTACCAAAACTTGGTTAGTTCATAGATTTCACATGTAAAATACATTTTATACAACCCCACCCCCATCTTGCCTGTTCATAATTCTGAGAAATTCTTGAATTGTGTGCGTGTACGTGTTTGTGTGTGTGTGCCTGTGTATGTGCATGCATGCGTACATATGTCTACTGTGTGTATATGTGTCATACGTAGGATTACTGTGAATGTATGTGTGTGTGCGTGTGTATCTGTTTATGCACATGTGTGCATATGGAATGGATTAACATGACCCCTGGAGGCAAACATACGCAAAAAATTGGTCATACTATGCCTTACGGTTCTCAAGATATTCACAGAAAACTGTTGGTGTACAGTCACTACAGGCATGCATTCAGAAGGTGTCATAATGATCCTACACTTTCAATTGTGTGCAGTTTTGACCATGAGATATTGTGATTACAACACCTAATTTTTTGCTTTTTCATTTTTAACTAGGTGGCGCTATACATGAAATGAATGGTTATGGGATGGGTTGACATGGCCCCTTAAGACCAACATACAAAAAAAAAGGTGGTCCTCCTAGGCCCTACGGTTCTCGAGATATTCACAGAAAACCATGTCTGCCCTACCCTCCTTTCGGGGGGTCCAGTCCAGCGGGGGGCCACAGATCAAACCGAAAAACAATGGTTCCATGCTATCCTTGTGGGGCTACATGCCCACCAAGTTTCGTGCACCAGTGTCCCGAGACTCCTTGATGAAAAATTGCTCTTGAGAAAAGAAAAAAATCTGACTAAACCTATATGACCGGCGCTTCACTGCGCGGCGGTCATAACTAGAAAATGTAATTCCAGGGAATTACCAGTGCATGAAAATGCAAAACATATGGTGTAAATGAACTATTAAATTACTATTAATTAAAAACTACTCAACATTTCCCCATAGACTTAACATGGGCGATTATGACATCACAATACGGCCATAAAGCAATTAGAATCCTGTGCCAGGTGTTCAGGCCATAGATTTAAGCAATAAACCCCGAGAGGCCGTAGGTTACACTGATTCTACAACAGCTAAGGGGCGTTGTTAGGCACGACGTGCTAGCGTCTAGCCACAGTCAGCTTGCTCACTCATAACATTGTGTTTCAATGGTGCATACTTTTTAAATAACCATAACTTGCTCAATTTTCTACCGATTTTCAAACGGTTTGGTTTGTTATAAATGTCAGAGATGTAGTTATGACACTGCATACTTATGAATAATTATAACATCACCATGTTCAAGATTATAGCCACGTTAATTACTCTCTGTATATCCATCAAGATTTCAGCCTACAAGTTTGCCTACAGGGTGAACAGGTCAGTGGATGATGCCGTCAATATGGGACTGCAATACCTCCTGCGCCACTTTGATTCCCCAGGGACGTCTGCCAGGATCCTGTTTGTGGACTCAGCGTTCAACACCATCATCCCTGAACTCAGAAGAACTACATCAGAAGTTCACCCAGTTCTCATGGCCTGCCACCACTTGTCAGTGGATCATCAGCTTCCTGATTGACAGGCAGCAGAGTGTCAGACTGGGGAGCACCCAGTCAATTTCAATTTATTGTGCTTATAGAGCGACAAAACATTACACATGTATCAATACAGGACAGTAAGGTCTGTATACATGACAAATGCATATGATAGTCAGGTGTAGAGAATAGGACATGGTGTTGGCACCTGAGATGAAAGTTACTAGCCTAGAAATCTAGACGCACCCTAGCGGCTTCCAGGGCTAGTCTAGCAACTCTCCGCTTTTGTGAGCTCGAAAAATTAAACTTCTATCAGGCCAATCAAATCGTATAGAGTCGTTAGGGCGGGCTTTAACATAATGATTGATGGCAACGACAGAGTTGCAACGGTTTGGCTTGAATTCCCTGCTACTTGAAAACAAAGAAGATGGATGTTGCTGTTGGCCAACAGTGTGACACGAGTTAAGCTTGTTTTAAGTTGGCAAAAGTTTGAACAAGCCAACTAGCTCCGCTGGTGGGAAAATGCATGGGACTCAGCACTGTCCTATTGCGTGCAGAGGGAATTTGAAAGACAACCGATTATCCCTACCGGACTGAGCACTGCGATCAGGAGTGCCCAGACCCTACATTTCAATGTGGGTCTGGTTCGTCAGGCTAGAAAGTTACAAGAGGTGGGATGATTACGTATCCGGTATGATAATGCATTAATCCTAATTTAGTGACAGAAAGTTCAAATAGTCCAGTGTTGGAATTGTCCAGGGGAAGGGAGTTGTCAAGGGGCATGTGGTGGGTCGGCAGACGGGCCAGGAATCTGGGCAGAGTTGTCATAGGCAGATGATGGGTCGCTAGGCTGTACGGGCCAGGAATCCAGATAGGGGGACAGTAATAGGGCAGTTGAGGATGGGACTTCAGGTGAGATGGGTGAGAGGAGGGCCAAGCACACGGATTGTTGATGACTGGTGATGATATACCGTACAGGGCTCTCAAGTGTCACGCATTGAGCGTGACAGTCACTCATTTCAGTCTTTTGTCACGCTCTCCCGCCACACTTTGTATTTCTCACGCAGAAAAACGATCTATAGTTTATATATTTAATATGCTGCTGCCGCGCCGCTCTCACTATGGAACGGGCAGGAATCAAGCGCGTCTCCCCTGGAGTTGAGCCTGCCACTTCATCAGCCAATCAAAAATAACGACAGGGGCTACGCAATAGCCAATCAGAAAATAGCACTATCGTATCTGGGTAAGATTTAACGCAACAACCAATGAAAAAACCAATGAAATGACTGTCTGTAACTTAGCCAACAGTTCCACAGCCTGCATTGACAACACTTGCTCAGAACAAGTAGCCTATGCTTAGTCATAGCCTACTTTCGTTCACACGATGACTGACATATTGTCTCATTCTAACATCTCTCTCTCCAAATAGGCTAAACAAAATTAGCACTAAACAAATTAAAGTGTATTGTATGGCCTATTGTTATAGGTCACTTTTAAAATCATGTCATATTATATAATTATATCCCGGCCATGGATGCATTAATCATTGCATCTGTATCCCTGTCTGTCCCCCTAAAAGGTCCAGGTTAGTGGATGCTCAGAGGTGGTGAAAAGGCCCATTATTGAATTGTCAGTGCCATGTGTCAAATCTTTTCTTTTGCAAATCTGAGCAATTATAAATTATACTTTTGCCCGATTTTGACTTAGGAGGGGATTTCTCCTACATACTGTAGCCAATAATCAAATGCCTGCTCTCTTTCGGAAAGCTGAGACACTGTTGGAAAACAATTAGAACTAGAAATGTAATGCCAGAGGAATTACAATAGTGGATGGAAAGCTGCTGGGTTAATGGTGGGGAGATTCCTGAAAAAAAAAAAACATTGAATCACTTAATCTTTATGCTCATACAAACCCTTGTACCAAAAACCTTGCCGCCAGGCATTCTTGAGATATCACACTCAAGGTGGGTTTGGCCTTGACATTTGACTTCATCATTGAGTCCATACAAATGTTCACACCAAATTTGAAGCATGTGCGTCAAGCCGTTCTGAAGTTGTGACACAAGCATGAAAGCTGGCCTTTGGAAAATGTAATTCAGAGTATGCAATGCAACTTTTCCACTAAAATGAATATTGAAACAATGTTGAAATTACAACCAAACTAAAGATCAACGTGATTTCAGTGCTATTTCAATTGATATTAAACCACAGTAAACCACTATTAGCCTAATCTGGCAAAATATTGGGAAATTCATATCCTGTTTTTTATCTACAGCCAGGATAAATTTGGCCTAGGCCTAGGTATGTCTTGTTTAGGCTACGCAAAGCTTGCATAAATAACCATTGACAACTTGTTATCAGTTAAGCAAGTGCATTTATTCACTCTTCATCTAGAAATTCCGTGTACTGTGTTTTCCTGCCATCCATAGCAGTTGCAGTCAGCCTGATCCTTCAGTAGCAGAGTGAAGCGGCACCTAACAGAAATAGAAGAGGGGGCAGCTGTTAGATAAATATGTTCAACTGAGCAACAAACTAACAGCTAAGCCTACAATCCAAGTTATTTCGCCAGTGGTTCTCAAACTTTTTCTTTCATTCCCACTTAGATCAAGGGGCATTTTAAAAACACCACCTGTCCCTCATCGCCTAAGAAAGTGGTAGGTCAAACTTAAAATTGTCAAATTTATTGAAATAATGACAAGTTCCAAATATATCCTCGGCAGCAGAGTTAAAATCAGCTGGTGCTGCAGATATAATAAATAAATAAATACATAATGTGCCATTGTAAATGAAACACACATATTTCTGTTTTCCAGCAACATATTAGGAAGCATAGGCCAATATTTTACAGCATTGTACAATATATTCAATGAAATACCAACATGCTGCATTAAATGGATCACTGCTGGTTGGGAAATATTTTGAAATAAACTTTGCAGGGGATGTGATGTAGCTTCTGGGCCTACAGTGGCTCCCCGAATCAGACGCTTCAGTGATTTCACTCAGATTCTCAAAGGCATAATACTGTCGCGATCGAGGCTCTGTCCCATACCCTCAAGTTTTTGGTGAATGCAGTAATCTTAGATCTGCTAGGTGAGGTAGGTGCTTGTCTTAGCCTTGTAACTGGAGATTTAACTCATTGAGCCACTCATACAAACGTAGTTCAAAACAGAAGGCTAAGTTTCAGCCAGTGATTGTTTGCCATTTCCCTCGCCAGGCCAGCTATCGCCAATTTAAAGGCGCTGGCTGGCAATTTGAGTGCTTAGCTAGCTGCTACCGCCTCCACTGCACACGAAATAACCTAGAAACATGAACTTACTATGTTGCTAAGCTACAAGTTTAAAGCTAACGCCAGCTTGCTTGCTTACTTGATTAGCCGTGTCGCTTTAAAACAGACTTCACACACTCCATTCAAATACAAAACACAAATAATTAACTTACATTGGGTGTGGTAGGAAAACGCCCGCCTGGTCAGCCGCTTTGTTGGATCTAACCAGACAACAAGAACGCGAACTTTCTTCAAGAGGATGCTTGACAGCAGCAGTGCCTGTAGAATCGAATCAATGAGGCAAGGAGAACGCTTACTGCACAAGTTAACACGGATGTGTAGTTTTAGGGAGCACCAGATTGTATGCATTAGAAGCTGAGACGGTTGGATTCACAGGTGACACCTGTGCCAGTGTTCTGATTTGCCCGGGAACTACTCTGGGAGCTTAACGAGTGCAGCTGGCTTTAGGCCATTATGACATCACAGCCATTCAAGTCTATGGGGGAAAATGAGCTTTTTACCATTTTTAATCCCCTATTTCTTAAAAAGTATAAACTTTATAAAAAATCTGAAATAATAACTCTCTTGCCCCACTCCAGACCTTCAGAACGGTTATTTCAACATGTCTGTACGTTAAGCGGTTAGAGTCGCATTAATTCTTGAAAAGGTAAAAAGAAAAGGTTATAATAAGAAGAAGAAGAAGCCAGGAGATTTCAAGATAGTGGATTCCATCCACTATAATAACTGTGTGATGTACTGACACAAAGTTACAAAGGCTTTTCTTGTTCTACCGGATAACAAGCATCTTTGAACTGACCACATTTCAGCCCTCTAGGTCTTGACTTGATATGACTTGAGTCCTAGCATTAGGTCTTGTCATGCTGTGTGCAAAAGTAGATCAATATAGAATGACAACATGAGTACTTTAGACCATTATATGCTCATGCATTTTGTAAAATGCCCTATGAAAACTCTCCATAGGACTTTCTTTGGTATATCCAAAGGCATACTGGCAATCAAATGCTTACTGCATATGAACTAGCCTGGCGGCCATTCTATATCATTGAAATGTATAGTCTGGAATCTAACCATTCACCTCGCTTAATCCAAAGGGCGGCAGAGAATTGTCTTCAAACTGCCTAGGCATGCACAGGCCAGCGCTTACATTTACCATATCCCGCATCGATGTCGGCAAAACGGCAAATACATCCTTCTTCGAAAGGAATGACTTAAGTTAATTCGGGGCCCTAGTACTGAGCCTTGAGGCACCCCATATTTTACCATAGT
The DNA here is from genome assembly GCF_017589495.1 of Alosa alosa. Lineage (NCBI taxonomy): Eukaryota > Metazoa > Chordata > Actinopteri > Clupeiformes > Clupeidae > Alosa > Alosa alosa. Next base: position 123,312 of record NW_025962983.1, read on the forward strand.
CTGGGTAGACGGTTTATTGTGAACCTGTACAAATTGTCAAGGTTAGAAAGGTATGATCTAAATAGCAAGTCGCCTTTAATGCCTATCAAATGTTCAAGCCTGTGGAGTAGTATGTCTTGGTCTATGGTGTCAAAGGTAGCACTGAGGCAGGACCACAGCAGGACCAATATTGATATATGTCCATTATCGACAGCGATGAGGAGGTCATTAAAAACTTTAACTAAGGCTGATTCAGTACTGTGGTGAGCTCTGAAACCAGACTGATATAATTCTTGGATTTTATTTATATGCAAGAAGGCACCAATTTGTTTGGACACTATTTTTTCTAGTATTTTTGAAAAAAAAAGGGAGATTAGATATAGGCCTATAGTTGGCCAGGTTGTTAGGGTCAAGGGTAGGTTTTTTGAGGGATGGCTTAATAACAGATAACTTAACCGACTGTGGTACATGCCCTGATAGCAGTAAGTTATTTATAATCTGGAGCAAAGCATTGTCCAAGAAAGGGAGAGCAGTCTTCAGAAGATGGGTAGGAATAGGATCTATGTATTTGAAATACATATTTTATATTATCCCTGGCAACATGGTGAAAAGATGAAAATGACTTGATTTTACTTTCAATTCCTTTTACATTCTCCAAGGTATTATGGTTATGGTTATGGTTATGGATTTAGCAGACGCCTTTGTCCAAAGCGACACATAAATACAAAACAACATAATAATATTTAAAATTGAACAGGGAACAGATTAAAATGTAGGTCAAATATAGTAAGGAGAATAGTTGTAGTACACAATAATATCAATTCAAGCAATAGCCTAATAAAAGCAATGTAGAAAAGGGAAAGGCAATAATAAAACAATAATGTCCATTCAATCAATAATATAAAACAATGACATGCTAAGACTACATTAAGGAGAATATCAATAATAAAACAATAATGTCAAATTAATTAACAGCCCAATTAAAATAAAACAACATTATATAAACCATAACACATGCTTAAACAACTAAGTATATGTTGAATAGGAATGTCTTTAGACCCCTCTTAAATTAACCCAAAACTACCACAGGAACGAGAGCACTGGGCAGTTCATTCCACCAACATGGAACCACTGAAGAAAAGAGTCTGGGAATTAGACCCAGTTTTCATGACTGGTCGACACAACATATCGCCACCAGAAGACCGAGTGGGCAGTTGGGGATGTAAGGCTTGATTATTGAATTAAAATAACTAGGAGCAGATCTAGTTAGTGTCCTATAGGCCAAAGTGAGAGATTTAAATTTAATTCTGGCTACTATAGGGAGCCAATGGAGAGTAACTAGAGAGGAGTTACATGTGTCCTCTTTGGCTTAGAGATGACCATGGTCTGAACAAGAAGTTGTGTGGAATCTTGTGTCAGATAAGGTCTGATCTTCCTAATGTTGTAAAGCATAAACCGACATGATTTTGCAATAGAAGCTATATGCTCAGAGAAGTTAAGTCGGGTCATCAATTACAATGCCCAAGTTTCGCGGCCGATCTAGTTGGAGTCAGTGAAGTTGAGTCAAACTGGATGTTAATCTGTTGGGGAATAGCTGTTTTAGTTGGAAACACCAAAAACTCTGTTTTTGAGAGATTAAGCTGAAGGTGCCGATCTTTCATCCAGGCTGAAATATCCTTAAGGCATGCAGAAATCCGGTGGGAAACACTAGAGTCATCAGGTGGGAAAGACAGGTAAAATAATAGTCAAATCCATGGGAGCGAATGGTATCACCTAAGGAAGTGGTGTAAATAGAGAAAAGCAAGGGTCCTAATACTGATCCCTGAGGCACACCTGTGGTGAGGTCATGAGACTTAGATACCTGTCCCTGCCAAGACACGCTTGAAAGAACGCCTTTAAGGTAAGATTCAAACCAGTCAAGAGCTTTTCCAGAAATTCCCAGTTCAGATAGTATAGATAGGAGAATGTCATGGTTAACAGTGTCAAAGGCTGCAGATAAATCTAGTAGAATTAATACTGATGACTGAGCAAAGGACTTAGCTACTCTCAATGCTTCAGTCACAGACAGAAGAGCAGTTTCAGTAGAATGACCACTCTTGAAACCAGACTGCATAGGGTCTAGTAGATTATTCTGATGAAGAAAGTCACAAACTTGTTTGAAGACCACTTTCTCCAAAACCTTTGACAAGAAAGGAAGAAGGGAGATAGGTTCAGAGTTCTTTCACCCTCAGTTGATTAAGTGTACTTTTCTTTTAGCAGAGGTGTAACCCTAGCCTGTTTAAAAGAATAAGGAACTAATCCAGAACTGAGTGAAGCATTAAATACATGTGTGACTGCTGGTAGAACAGCCGGGTGAGATAGACTGTAGAAGAGTGGACGGACAGGATCTAATGGGCATGTTGTTGGATCCACATCGCTGAAGCTAAATTGAGAGACTGCTTCCTCATCAAGAGGAGAGAAAGAGTCAAAATGATGGGTCATACTAACACAAGGCAAAGCCCTCCTTATAGGAGCATCAAACTGAGCATCTTTATTTTAGCAACTTTTCAGTGAAAAATGTTGCAAAGTCATTTGCTGACAGTGAAGTAGAAGTTGATGGTGGTGGTGGAGGATTGAGAAGAGATTTGAAAGTAGAAAAGTTTTCTACTGTCAGTGGCGCCTCAATCTTGCTTTGATAGAATGCCTTTTGCAAGTGTAACAGTGGATGAAAAGGATGACAGCAAAGACTGGTAGTTACTAAGATCATTTCCATATCTGGATTTACGCCATTTCCCTCCCTCAGCAGCCTCTAAGTTCCTTTCGCACTGAGACTATACTGTTCGTCAGCCATGGATGGCGAGGTTTAGAACGAGTAGGTCTTGAGGAAAGAGGACATGCTGCATTCAGACAAGATGCCAGTGTAGAGCAGAGAGTCTCTGTAGCGCCATTAACCCTCAAGTGCCAAGAATGAGCTAGGAGTAGGTAAAGCAGATGTTACTAATGTTGCAAAATGGTCGCTTGAGAGGCTTTGAGATTACCGAACAAAATTATCGGAGGAGGAGCTGCTGGGTTATCCAGAGACGACAGAGAATCTGATAAAGTGATGATCCGGATACATGTAATGGATTAACCAAAATGTTGTCTGTATTACAGTTACGCATCAGAATTAAATCAAGATCTTTACCAGCCTTGTGAGTAGGAGTACTGTGGACACGCGGTGATATTAAATGAGGAGAGTAAGGACAGGAAGTCAATTGAAGACGAAGTTATCCAAAATGAATATTAAAATCGCCAAGGATTAATAATGGGCATGCATCCATTGGAATAGCAGATAGTAGAATGTCCAACTCGCTCACAAAGTTCCCAAGTTGTCCTGGAGGGCAATAAATAACCACCAAGTATAATTTGTATGGTTCAGTTATCATGATGGCATGATATTCAAACGAAGTTGTGGACCTGAGCAGGCAGCAACTGTGTAAACCTCCAATCATCAGAGACGGTGAAAGCCTGTCCCGCCTCCTCTACCAGACTAACCACTGGTATGCTAAAAAAGCATAACTGGTCGACAACGCTGCAGGCGGCAGTATTCTCCCGCCCAATCCACGCCTCTGTAAGCGCAAGCAATTGAAGCTGATAACTGTGAGGCCAGAGCAGGAATGAAGTCCGCTTTATTCACTGCAGATTGGCAATTCCACAACCCTACAGAAAAAGTAGGACAAGCCTGCTGAACTGATTGTTGCCTTTCAACACCAGTACCAGTACGATTAACCTGACCAGATACAGGGATATGTTGAAGGCACATTATTAGAAGGATTGTCAGCTAACAAGACAAGGTGAGACAAGAGTGAAACTTATCTGAGAGGTGCCTTGCTTAACATTAACATTAACATTTTTCATAACTCCATGTAGGACATTTCTGTACATAAATGTAGGCACTGTGGCAGTAGTAATGCAATATTGAGAAAATGTAGGCTACTCTTGTATTCTTGATAGTCAAGTACTTTTAAAAACAAGTACTTCAGTACTTTTACTTAAGTAGACATCTGACTGTTGTACTTTTACTTGTACTTGAGTAAAATTTAGCAAAGGGTATCTGTACTTTTACTCAAGTAATGAAGCTGTGTACTCTGTCCGCCTCTGTTCAAATGGGAGGGAGGTGTAGACTTATTTAATAGTCTGGTCAGTTTAGGGCAAATGGCTGCAAAAAATGATTAACATTTGAGCCAATGTTTTTCTGTTCTTTTAGGGCCTAATAAACAAAAAAAAAAGGAGCCCAACAAATTAGGTGGGGGAAGACCCTGAAACGGCCACGCCCACTTTTTAGACCCAGAATTCTGTATCTTGGCCCCTGAAGGTCACCGAGGGTTGGTTTTGGGCTTAAAAGATGCAGAAACACCACATTTATATTAGTGTTATGAACAAGCATAGGCCCTAAAACCTTTACTTTTTGAGATATTCACGAAAAATGTGTTTTTGTATTGTGCACAGGCTACGTTTCATGTATCAGCCCCTGAAGGTTGTAGAGAATCATATTAGGTTTTGGTATGAATCTCATCTTATATCAATGTTATGAAGCACCAAACTCCCTAAATGACCTTAATTTATTTTAAATATTGATGCAAAAATTAAACTTAAACCAAAGATGGTTGATTACGAAGATACTTCCTGAGAGGCCATTTCCTGTCCCTGGAAATGTACCGTATTTTCCGGACTATAAGTCACACTTTTTTTCATAGTTTAGCCGGTCCTGCGACTCGGTGTAACATATATATATATAAATGTTTTTTTTCCTCTTCATGAAACATTTTTGACTGGTGCGACTTATACTCCGGTGCGACTTATAGTCCGGAAAATATGGTATGCAAATAGGGTAGCAGTAGTACACGCCCCGCACGAGGGGGGCCACTATCCCCCATTTATGCAGTGATCGGGCTCCCTTTTTAACATCGAGGTCTATGGCAGAATCCAAGAATTTCCCAGAATTTGTCAAAGCCTTATTTTTCTGAGCAACGGATGCACATTTCGGACACGGTTTCATGATCTCCAAACCCTCCTCCCCATTTCAGGAGAATGTCGTGACAGTATGACCCTCCAGTTGGGAGAAAATCAACATTAATGAAGGTGTACACCAAGTTTGTTTTGTACTCCGGCTTCTGTCTGGCGTGGAACCTAGCGCTCAAACGCCAGTGGCACGCCTGTGCAGGCGGGGACTGAACCAGAGCCCGTCTCTGACTGAACTCCACTTTGCCCTCATAGACATGAACTAGGACGACCCATCTTCCTATGCATTAATTATCTTTGCTTAAACTGTCGCAAAAATCTGTATTTTAGCTTTGAGAACCACCTAAATCTATGGAATTTATTTTGAGTTACTGAACTTACTTGGATGGATCAGATGAATCTGGGATAGAAGAAATGTAGTTGACCTCTACTGTTGAATTTTTGTTCGAAACAGCTTGTATTGTTTATCAGACTATATTTGTGTTTATGTACGAAGGATGTATAAGCATGAGGCTCTTGCGTGACTGGGCAGGGACTGACCCTGTGTTTTAATATGCAGTGGTAAGGTGCTCTATGAGGTGTGTGTCATGTAGTGCAAATAAGTCCAACAGTGCAGGGATAAAGTCTAGAGACCAGCAATAAAAATGGACAACATAAGAGACCAGCATTAAATATGGACAATATAAAAGATAAATGTAAGCATAGTAATAGTTATAGTATTATTATATGGACAATATAAGAGAAAAATGTAAACATAGTAATATAAGAATTATAGCAGCAGTGCAAGGATAGGTTTGAAGTAATAGGATATCAGCCATTGGTCAAGTATGAAGTTAGACCACAGTCCACAGTGGAGGGAGGGGTTGTGCATATGGGCTAATATAGCCTGTAAACATTGTAGACAGTGCAAGCAGTAAGACAGTGGGCGAGTGGACAGTCCGTACACAACATTGTTATAGGAGGTAATAAAAGTGTAGAAGAGGGTGGAGAGGCAGATAGACTAAGCAGAGAAGTCAATCTCTTCTCTTCAAGCATTGAAGAGTTGTTTGTCCCTGGGGACAAATGACTTCCTCAGTCTGTCAGTTGTGCATGGCAGTGAGTGTAGTCTCCAACTGGTCAAACTCTTCTGCTTTCTGATAGTGCTGTGGAGTGGATGACAGTCGTCTAAGATGTTGATTAGTTTGTTCAGGGTCCTTTTGTCTGATATTGAAGTGATGCACTACAGTTCAGCTCCCACAACAGAGCCAGCTTTCCTTACCAGCCTGTCCAGTCGCCCAGCATCCCTCTTCTTAGTGCTTCCTCCCCAGCATACCACAGCATAACAGAGGCCATGGCAACAACAGACTGGTAGAACATCCAGAGGAGCTTGCTGCAGACATTGAAGGACCGCAGCCTCCTCAGGAAGTACAGCCTGCTCTGCCCTTTCCTGTAGAGTGCTTCAGTGTTGACTGACCTGTCCAGTTAATTGTCCAGGTATATCCCCAGATACTTGTAAGTGTTTACCACCTCCACATTGACCCCCTCAATGGTGACTGGCAGCAGAGCGGGCCTAGACCTCCAGAAATCCACCACCATCTCCTTGGTTTTAGCAGTGTTGTTGTAGGTGGTTGAGTTTGCACCATTGCACAAAGTCCTCCACCAGGCTCCTGTATTACTCCTCCTGCCCATCCCTGATACACCCCACAATTGCAGTATTATTTGAAAACTGCTGATGTGGCATGGCTATGTTTTGTAGCAGAAGTCTGACGTGTACAGGGTGAACTAGAAAGAGCTAAAATAACTCACACCAACCTTATTTGCACCTTTTATTCACATTCACAAGATTTCATAAGTAGGCTATAAGCCCTTTTCGCTCCCTACGTTGATGTATTCCAAGCGGTCTGCTTCGGGGGCGGGACGTAGTAATTGAAACACCATGCCTGGGTACGTAATCGCTCTCAGGGACGCCCACTGTTCGCTGGTTGGTTCGGCTGCCCAACTACCGAAGTAAACGAGGGCGAATCAACCTATTCCAGACGGAGTACTGTAGGGAAAAGAAATCCAGCGGATCCTGTTTCACATGAGTTCTCTGCCAGTGTAGCAAAAGTAAATATTCTCCCGGTCCCCTTCAGGTCTTGGCAGTAGATAGGTATGCTACCAGGACAGTGAACTTTAAAGCCAGGTGTGTATGTGGAAAGGCTGAACTGCAACGCTGGTGCACACGCCCACCCGTGGGTGGTGATCATATACGTACCTTCCTCTCTGGGAGAACAATGCCGGTCATTTGAATTGTTTGGCGCATGGGTGCTTGTTGTTGTTGGAAGAACATGGCTGTATTCTTAATTCTAAGACTTCATTGCTTCTCTCGCACGCCCGGCCTGTTGGCTGTGGATAACCCGTTGCTTTTAAAGAGAGCAAGTGTCTGAGCAATGTTCTCCCTTGAGTTATTTGTTTTTTGTATTAGTTCAGGCTGTGAGGGCCATCCGTGGTTTGTCTGTTTGTTTGTACTGTTACTCAACTACCCATGCCTATGACACCTAGTGGTGTACTGTGTTGCCTGTACTATTATAGATTATTTCCAAGACAAATTTATCTTAAGGTAGACAATAAAATGACATGGCAGGTCAAGGAAAGCATCAAGAAAATCAAAGATTAAGAAATTGTTTTTGACATAGGCAACATGTCAAAATGTTGGGTGGAGGTGTTTTTACACTTTTCAGACACTCAAAGCTTGAAAACTATGGATATTATTTCAGAACCAACAACCTTTCTACATTATCTGGGGGTTTTGTGTGCAAAAAGTGGAATTAATTGTCAAAAAATAGAAGAAAATGTGAAAATCACTTTTCGGATTAGATATAATCGCTTATTTTAAAACATACAGATAAAAAACACTAAAGATGGATCGTGAAAATTTGAAGACAAAAAAAATCTTGTTCCTTAGACTCTATATTAGCAAAATATGAAAAAAAAAAAATCAATTTTTACATCAAAATCCAGCGGGACCCTATTTCCAAACACGGCGTACTGTACTTTATATCAACCAATCAGTTTTCAGTGTAAGCAGGTTTCTCCCAAACTTCAGGTCAGTGTATCAAGGAACAGGAGTGTCATGGCAGAGTCAGTGCCCCACAAAAAGGAAATGTAATGGGTGTTACATTTTCCTTTTTGTGGGGCACTGACTCTTATGAGAGTAAAAACTAGATGTACCACATAGCGGTACAAAATATGACCGCTGCTCAGTCCTGTCGTCACGGTCTGAGGACCGGCACGCAGGATTGGACCCAATAGCAGACACCAAATCAGGAATTGAAGGGAAAATACTTTAATGTCAAAACTTAACTTCAAAAAGGCAGTTCAAAAATAAGGAAACCCTGACAGGGCAGGAACAAACTCCACAAAAGGCAGGGCAAAAACAGTCCAACACTCAGAAGATTTCGAAACTTCAAAAAACTGATTAAATTCCAAAAGGCAACACGAAATCCAAAATCGAAGATCACAAAAAACAAAGCTTGACACAGAGTACACTGGAGCTAAGGACTTGACAAGGACTTACATGATGTGACTGAAAGACTCAAAATAATCCAGCAAAGAACACAAGAAGAGACAGGGTTTAAATACACAGAACCAAACAGGACTAACAAGATACAGGTGGAAAGGAACAAGGCAATAATCAGGGAACAAGGCTCAGGTGAGGGGTATGGTCAAGGAGCAAAAGCACATGACAAGGGTAAAACAAGGAACACATGGTACAGGACACGGGGAGTAAATTAAAGCACAACAGGAAGTGACATAGGAAGATATAAGACAAGGCAAAACACACAAGAAATACAAATCACTACAGAAAACAAAAAATGCATGGCCAGGACCTAATGATCTTGGGCCGGATCCTGACACCTGTACATCCATTCCGCGAAAATAAATCACACTAATCAATGTCTCCATCTTTTACTCCATCCCCCACTCTTGAAACTTTTGTGTATGCTTGTCTACTGGCGCTGCAAAGGTGAATAGATTGTAGAATAGCCAAAAAAGTTGTAGCATTGTTATAAAACCTTTAAAATCTCTAAACAATCACAAGTAGGGCATTTCATCACAGTTCATCCATTGCAACTGGATTGATGAAAGGTCACTTACACCTGTAGGCTACATTGTATTTGGGAAAAGCAGAAAGTATCAGTATAATGTTATACTTTTATTTATTCATTTATGTATTTAATAAACAAAAACATCTCTGTCAGTTCCATGCAGTTTTCAACAGCTATCAACAAGAAAGGTCATTTTTGGATGGATGGATTTTTTGTGAATGTTTCTTCTTCTACATAAGATTTTAGTCATCTTTAATTCATGTGATACTTTATTGTCAATGCACAAATTAAGTACCAGTAGTCTGAAACGAAATGCAGTTTTACATCTAACCAGTGGTGCAAATAACTGACATGTCCATATGGGCCTTCATGAAATGCGTCGCTAGACTGTTCATACACATTTTAACGGGCCAAGTTGAAGAGCTGTTCGTTATTGTTCATGCAGATATAGGCTTATTCATGTTCCCTTGCATTGTGTAACTGAGGTCCATGGCTAGTCTGGCTTTCACCAGACCAAGCTCAATCTTTTAAGAAATCAAAAAATAAATCGCCGGCAGATCAGGCTGGGTTCACATCCAGGGTTTCCCGCAGGAAATGTGTTAGTCAAGGTGGTAGATCGTAGGTCCCGGGGTCTGGTGTCGGTTGCCATCCGAGTGGGGGTCTTGTATCGGTTTCCGTCGTTGGGGGGGGGTGTGTGGGTGTTGGCGTCTTGTAAGACTGTATATTTAACAATTATTTATTAAACACTACATTATAAATAAATAACCAGCTTCTCAAAATAACAGTTAACAAAGAACAAAGTAACAACACCAAACAAACTATACAACAGCATGCAAATATTTCAAAATATGTGTAATTTCTGCAATTTTAACAAAGACTATAACAAACTATAGAACAAGTGCAAAAGAAAGTACAAAACAACAAAATGTGCAAATGTGATCAGTCACTACTTATGGCAGAGCTGACAACTAGCATTGTTACAAGCCATCCTCCTTGGCTTTAAAAAGATCATTTCAAGGGCCCTTTGGTAATTGCACTGTTTTACTATTGGACCATTAATGCTTATCTTCATGCAGGCTGTCAGACTGTTGACCTGCAGCCTGTTCCGAAAGTCTGTCCTGATCTATACACCGAGAGTGAATGAAGTTTAGATCATTTTATAGTTTTGTGTAATATGTATGGAATTTGAATTTTTTAATTTGAATCTCTTTTTAATTTAGAGGCCGGAGTGGCCGCTCTGTTCCGCTCCCATCACGAGTCTGAGACATGCCAACTAATAAAACCAAGACCGTTACATTTCAAAGATATTGGCCATATAGCCTAAGTTCGTTGATGGGGATGGAGTTAGCTAAATAATTTAGAAAGCATACGCGTAGGCACGGATGGGCCTGGACGGGCCTAGGCCCGTCTATTGTCAGTCGCGCAAGTCAACACTGTGCTGAGAGCAGGTAGCCTGACGTTGTCATACTCAAATTCTAGTCAGAATATGAGTCTGATACTGCTCCATTGGGACGTAATTATAGGGGCGTGCTTCAACCGATACAGGGGGGGAATGCCTCTGCACTCAATTGGATAGACCTAACCAATCAGAGCAACAAAATAGCTTACCGTGAGGTGTAGGAAGAAAACACACTAACCATCCTTCTGCTCCTATATCCCCTCCGTTTTTAAAATAATTCTGTTGAACAGTGATATGCTACAAACATGTTAAACAGCTGGGAAAGGCTGTCGCAAATCCCTCGAACAGGTGGTCAATCAGAGATTTCAAACGAACGAGGGGAACATGTCGCGATGCAACAGCTTGTTTTCCCTTGATGAACGTGAAACCACCAGTTTTCCCACATCTCAACTTTGGCCAAAGTTTTCAGAAATAATCGTTTTCAGTGATACAAACTCATTAAATAATAAGAATTTTCCATATGGGGTCCTAAAAGCCATGTATCGTTCTAGCCACAGCGTTTTTGTTTCAAACATAAGCCTAATCTAAGCGTACTCAGATGACGTGATAGACCAAGCGCTGTTGCTCACCTGTCCATCATCGTAAAGCCTGATTTGATTGGTCCGCCTGATTTAGGGCGAGCATACTTGCCCCACAATGGAGCAATGCCAGACCGAACTTCACGTGGGGCGGGACTAAGTTCGGAATGGCACCCAGGCTAGAGAGCAGGTGGCTGTTTACTCGGCCGCTTCTCCGGTCAAATTCACGTCAGGTCAATTTAGCTCCCCGGAACTAAGAGCAACGGCAATATATTTCACTCAGAACATTTATTTTAAAAGACTGCAACACTGATGGTGCACAACAAACAAGCTTGGCAACGTTAACTAAAGGGATCAGTCGGATTATTAATTGCCAAAGAACTTAAAATGACAAATCACGCAGTCGGCTAAATATTTTAAACTTGCGCCAAACAGATGAACCCAGCATCGAAAGGCGTAAATAAATTAACACAAATTGAAGCAACAACTTGATCATTGGACAACCCTACCACTAAACCTTTCCATAGGCCTGCAACGTTTATGACATAAAAAGTGGAATATGAACGCATTTCATCACACCTGACAAACGGAGTTGTGGCTGTTCACGTGATGTGACCGATTGTTAGAACGAGGAGCAATATATATGCAACCGCTCAGCTCCGGCCACTAGCTCTGATTCAGAGGCATATCACATATGTAAAGATTATAAAATCTGATTATTTTTCGATTCATGACACGTTTCTTCTTATTTTTTAATCGCGCTCTATGGAGAAGGGCGTTGGTCACGGTTTGGAATGAAAGGGAGAAAACAGGACAAAGTAACACGCTTTTTTTTTTTTTATCGGCGTAGTTAAGGTGGCAGGCTTGTTTTGCCAAAGGCGTCCGCCTTTGACTGCAAAGTGCTGCAGGAAACTGACATCGATTCCCCTCTCACACCCTGCACGCACTTAAAACAAATAGAAACAGGCGTCTCAGTCTTGCGTGTATAGCCATAGGCAAAACTGTATTGGACCGGTGTAACGTTGGTAAATCATCCATTGCACAGAATGATTTTTGTAGCAGGTGCAACAAATAGTATTACGATTATGTGTACAGCCCTGCCTTGGATACATCTCTCAAAGTGCACTCTAAAATATTTGGTTTAGATGTAGATCACGGGTGCGTTAATTTTGAAAATAGAGTAGCATATCGAAGTAGCCTAGTGGGTGTTTGGGACTGAACGTTAGCTCAGATGCTTTTTGAGACTTTTTGTGGTCTTAATGCAAGACTTTACAAAGCACTGACAGGGCCACCAAGGACTGTGAGCAAATTAACAGCAGAAAAACCTATTTAGCAAGCAGAAATGTCCCAGCCCGGTGTTTACATCATAGACAGGTTATCTTTCAGGTATATTTTCCATTAGAAAACCATTGCGTTAGGGAACGTTGTGGCTAACTTAGGCCTACTTAGCTTGTTAGTAGGCCAGAATGAGATGACAGTCGAAAGATACAATTATAGTGCTGCTATCAATTTGCTTGGTATAACCGCATTTATAGTTTTCTACAAATGCAATCAAATTGGCCTCCATCACTCAACCAATGCTAACGGTAACATTATTGTACCTAGGTCCTATAGCTATTGATATTATAAGATTAACGTACCTTCAGTAAAAACCAAGCATGTCCAATAAACATTCTCAGATTTATTTCGGCTTCAAGAAGAAATGGGAATTACATTTCATGTGAAAATCGTCCTATCCTTATTAGACGTTCTCTGCGGTAAACTACAGTCCTTGTAGGAAGCGTCCATTGTTTTTCCAACCCACTTTAGATTAACTTCCAACAAAATTACGTCTCACGGCAACGATGCGCCATCTAGTGGACAAACGACTACGTATCGCCAATACTGGAAATGCAGCCATGATGATGAATATTTGGTTTTCCTTTAATCCTACTGAATTTGTAATTATGTATCGGGCGTTCTAATTGCCGATACCGATAGTATATGCGTGCCTGTGTGTGTGTGCATGTGTATATGTGTGCACCGCCATCTACAGGCCAATTAGTGAACAGTCACTAAATGTACACATAACTTTAATTTTTTTTTTAGACCCCATGGATGAAATTCTACGAAACTTAGCATACCCCCAGAGAATGCCCGGTTAATCATATACATAAAATGTGGTGCAGTTCTGAACATCTTAACGATTAAAGCAGAATGATATTGCATTTTCATTTTTTACTGCGGGGGTGAAATCACAAATGAGTGATTATGGGCCAGGTTGATGTGGGCCCTTGAGACCAACATACCATAAAAAATTCTTCATCCTCAGTGCCACGGTTCAGGTAGTTATTTAGGAAAAGCTGCATTTTTTAGGTTTCGGGGGGCCCAGCACGGTGGGGGAGTGGCCCCCGGGGACCAAACAAAAATTTTCCGTAAAAGTCTAGTGGGGCTACATACCCACAAAATTTGATGTGCCCCGTTGTTTCGGTGTCCCGGGTATCGTTGACCAAAAATTCAGGAAGTAGATGACGGAAAAAAAAAAAAAAAAATCTACCAATCCCTTATATGACCGCGTCGCTAGCTACGCTAGCAGCGGTCATAAATAATGATAGGCCTAGTCTTGCACGCTGCACTGTTTGTAACAGTGACTTAAATGATTGCAAAAGACATGTCGAGGTGAGTTTAACAAGTGTCAATTCATGTGCATTCTTTGAAGTGTCATTTCTTTTATAAAATTGGTTTATTCACCGTCTCCCCTAGAGTTAGATAAGTGAGCAAAAACATTTTTTCTCCGTGCATGCATTGTTGTAAAAAAAAAAAAAATCCCTAATTACTTCTTGTGGCCTCCGTCTTCACAACGAGTAGAAATGGCAATGCAGATTAAGACAAGGTGATCGCCCCAATATAGTCCCCAATACCTGCCTAGAGAACTAGCCTACTACTGAGCACTACTACTTGGCCGCAGAGATTGTCCGTGCTGTAGCGAGTGAGAAAAGTACTGATGTGTTTTTTTAGGCTACTATCTGGATACAAAGGATTCCATTCACTATGCTTAACTAGCAGGGGCGCTACCGGACTACGACAATGCATGCACGGACAAAAAACTCTAGGGGAGACGGCGAATAACCCCATTTGATAAAACGCTGGCGTGTTCCTTTAACATGTTTCATACACTCTTGCAACACTGCATCTGCATTTCGGTCGTTGCTTTTACCTTACCAAAATATATATCGGAACTCCCCCTATTACCGTTGGTCCCGTATTTCCGCCGTCTTGCGTGTATGTGTCACTTAATACAGAGCTGCCAACCCTCAAGCATTTGATTGGTGTAAGAGTGCGTGGAGCCAATCAAATTAATGAATCTCACTCTCAATGTGTGAGAGTTGGCAGCTCTGTTAATATCCATTTCTATACAAACCAAGACAGCGGATTCCTAAAGAAACACAAGCACCCACACAATAGATGTATCTAAATTAGCTATGTACCAAAAATGAAATTTTACCGTGACTCGAAGAGCTGTACAGTGTTGTAGCCTAAAGCTGCGTGTAGGCTACACATCCGCTTGGAGCTCCAGTGGAATTTTAATTTCATGACGAGAATTCTCGGACTAACCGTTCATGTGCCATTGAAACGGCATAAATAGGCGACCCATCAGGCCAGCACTAGAACTTCGAGCGTGGTAAACAAAATCGGATATTTCAGGAAGTAAATGCTCCCGTTCAGAACCAAACCAGATTTTGTTCAAATCTAAACACCTATGGCTACTGAAAAATGTAAGGTTCATTTAGCAAATGTTTGAAGTGTTAAAAAACATCGTTGTTTTAGAATTTCCGAACAACAGTGGTGATAATTGGGGGTGTTGGTATACGCATACTAGTTTTGTATCCACCTGCTGCCTGCAGCTTTCCTTCAAAACTCCAAAGCTGCTTCAATGATTATGTTCCGAGGACACAATGTGTCTACTGTGTATCAACAACACTTAAAAACAGTTATTATGTGATGTGTTAATCACAACATTTCTTCTAACAATTTGACAAACTAGGCTATTCAACTAGCCTGCTTGCTTACGATACTCTGCACAGTGTGCACCCGCTTTCTTATTTGGGTTGCCAGGTTTTATGACAAAAGGGTTGAAATTGAAAGTAAGTCATTGTGTATGCTATGTGTAGGGTGTATATCATACCCAATTTGGCAACCCTTGAAATGTCAGACTAACAGAAAAAATAAATGCATCCATGATTTTAAAATTAAGTTTGATGGTCATGCACAGATCTGTAATAGGACAAATAGGAACAAAGTCCAAGAAGACCAAAGTGGGAGTGTTTGGCAGGACGGGTGTTGGCAAGAGCTACCTGATTAACACCATCCTGGGAGAGAATTTGCTGCCCTCTGGGTCAGGAAGTGCCTGCACCTCTGGTGTCATTCAAGTGGAGGCCAACACACGAGACTCCAACTTCATAGCAGAGCTTGAATTCATCTCAGAGCAGGTTAATAGAATCATTCTATATGTTTTTCAAATGCTCTCCAAAAGATAACATTATTATCCATATGTGTTGGGTCTTGAACTATGCTGCCAGCCAATGTTTATTTATGCACCTGTGTCTGCTTAGGAATGGGAACAGGAGCTGAAGTCCCTGCGACAAATCGTAGATGAGGGAACCGAAAAATACGAACAATCAGTCGTGGACAGTGCTAAGGATAAAATCAAGGCTGTTTATGGTAAAGATGGAATAAAGAAAACATTGGAGCAACTAAAGTCTGAGAGAATCCCAGAGTTGGGGGAAAAAAAAGAGGAGTCTCATGAAACAGTAGGTGTCCCTGTGATGAGAAATGTCTAATATCTTCACAACTGTTATTGATATAAATGTAAATGTATAACATAAAACTGAGTCTCATCCAACAGTTATGTGTCCCAGTGATGAGATGTCTAATATCTACTGTATATAACTGTTCTTAATGTAGGCCGAAAACCTTGAGGCAGCAATCTGCGACTACGTAGGATCAGGTCAGTCAAACTCCTCAGGGCGATTCTACTGGCCTCTCGTGAAATCTGTGACTATCAAGGTGCCCGGCCACAATGACATCCTAGAAAACCTGGTGTTGATTGATCTCCCTGGAACAGGAGACATCAATAAAAGCAGGCAAGACGTGTGGAAAAAGGTAACTGTTTCACACAACAAAACATGGAGTAGCAGAATCCTGATGAGTCATTACAGAACATGCTAGTGATTGTTTGTTTATTCTTGGTTTTACGATTTTATTTTAGTATGTGAGAGAGTGCACCACCGTGTGGATCATCAGTGATATCAATCGAGCTGTTTCTGATCAGAGTTCCTGGGAAATCCTCTTATCCCACCTCAAGGACCTGGCACTTGGTGGTGAATGCAGCAGCATCTGTTACATCTGCACAAAGACTGATCACATGAATGCAGAAGAGTACATGAGGTGAAAAGAAAAAGCGCAGCATTATTTATTGTGATGCCAGGATTTCAACAAACTAGACAGTCAGTACACAGTCATCTAAAGTAAACTATGGTATTGAGTGCCATCTTTAGGCAGTCACAGCACAGGTTGTCCTCCTAAAACCAACTCTCAACAATGTTTGTTTGTCATTGCCCATCACGGTTACTTGGTGTCCTTACTAGGACTAATTATA
>NW_025962983.1:140452-239135 GCF_017589495.1 Alosa alosa
TTCCTGCCATCAGGCCATGCATGCAATAGGGATTGCCATATAGACAGGGTTGGACATACGGTATATTGAGGACTTCTTCCAGGGCTGTTTCTTGACTTTGGCCTCTTCCCTGTGTTATGAGTAGTCCTAACCTATCTACTTCCAATGTGATGTACCCTACTCTGACTGTTGTCTCAACCCTGTGTTAGTTGCTTGATCCTCTGTTCTCTGTTGATGTTTGTTATTTTTCTAATTTACAATTAACAGAAAAAAAATTGTTCTTACTTATTATTTCACTTAATCCTAGTTTTAGCTGTTCCTGTGTGTGTGAGAATGCTACTCTGGCCTACCTGTGTGTGTAAGACTTCTTATCTCTTGTCTCTTCTGGGCAGTCAGCCAGGTCTGGGCAGTGAGCCAAGATCTGGGCGTTGAGCCAAGGTCTTCTGCTGAGTCTGGCCCCCACCTGTGGGCTTAATGTCTGTGGCAAATATTACTCTCTTTACTTATTTTATTTACTTATTTCAGTTTTACACAAGTTATCAACTTCTAACAGGTTACTCTCTAGTTCTTCATTAATGTGGATGCATTGCTCTATTGAGGTGTATACATGAACCTTCTAACAGTGTTCTAACTATTTTCTTATTGATGTGAGTATATTGCTCTACTAACATGTATACATGAATCTTCTAACAGTGTTATAACTATATTTCTTTATTGTTGTGAGTATATTATTCTACAAAAGTGTATACATTTTGCCATGTGCATCACAATCTTTTGATTTTGTTTTATATGTGACAACATTTATTATAGCAAGGCACACTGTAAGATTTTATAGTGATGTTTCTTGTAAGTTTTAACCTAGTGTGAGCCTTCCACGTTTCCTTACATGGGGAGAATTTCTTACAAACCTATGTCTCCCAATCACTTCCCACTGTGAGCTCCGATTCGTCTTCCAAAACCTCTGTACTCTGCTCTGCCTTCTTCTCTGTCCTTCTCTGGGTGTAAGGAGGACTTAGAGGGGCTGTAGGGGAAAAGGCCTTCCTCAGTACTGTTGAGAGGCATGTGAATACTTTTATCAAAGCATTTATGTCCAACGTATGTATCCTTGATCAGTATCCCAATTGCTATCTCTAATGATCCACTTTTATCCCGATCTCCTTCAACCGACCCTCTCTCTGTCCCTCGGCGATCTCCTCAATCACAAGTGTAGGTCCGTGTGCTCCCGGCACCTATTGTAGGCCCATGCTCACATAAAATAAACACACACTCAGTATTTTCACATAACAAATAAACATTTTAAAACTCTGTTCTGAGGGGTCCTATCTGTCTGATTATCACTGGCTCGGATTTTGTGCCCAAGTGATATTCAGCTCATGTTATTCTATTCTAAAATGTTTCTGTCTGCATATCGCTGGCTCATCTTTTTGTCCAGCGATATCAGCTCATGTCATTCTATTTCTAAATTGTTTCTATCTGTCTGAACATCTCTGGCTCATCTGTTTGTCCAGCGATATCAGCTCATGTCATTCTATTTCTAAATTGTTTCTATCTGTCTGAACATCTCTGGCTCATCTGTTTGTCCAGCGATATCAGCTCATTCCAGTCTATTCTTAAATATTTCTATCTGTCTGAAATATCACTATTATATTGTATATTATGTATTATATATTGTTCCTTTCCCCACTAGCCAACTTAACTACTGCCAGGTTAATTGCAGCGCAGAGGGAGTAGTATCACACACACAAAGCAGAAGGAAAAAACACACTCACACACCACCAAAAAGAAACACTTACAGTTCAGCTGTGCTGCCTGCTCCCTTCAACCTTAAAAGGGATTCAGAATAACCCTATTCTGACTTCTCTACCATATAGAGGAATACCAAAACATTATAAACACAAAAACCTTACAGATCAGTCGCACTGACTGCTCCCTTCAACCTTAAAAGGGATTCAGAATAACCCTATTCTGACTTCTCTACCATATAGAGGAATACCAAAACATTATAAACACAAAAACCTTACAGATCAGTCGCACTGTCTGTTCCCTTTAACCTTCAAAGGCTTCAGAATAACCCTATTCTGACTTCTCTACCATATAGAGGAATACCAAAACATTATAAACACAAAAAACCTTACAGATCAAGTCGCACTGTCTGTTCCTTCAACCTTCAAAGGCTTCAGAATAACCCTATTCTGACTTCTCTACCATATAGAGGAATACCAAAACATTATAAACACAAAAACCTTACAGATCAGTCGCACTGTCTGTTCCCTTCAACCTTCAAAGGCTTCAGAATAACCCTATTCTGACTTCTCTACCATATAGAGGAATACCAAAACATTATAAACACAAAAACCTTACAGATCAGTCGCACTGTCTGTTCCCTTTAACCTTCAAAGGCTTCAGAATACTCTCATTATTCTGACTTCTCTATCGCATAAAGAAAAATACCATATCATCATAAAACGCATGCGCTTTTAAAGACCAACAGTGTAACTCAATCTCCCTCCTATGTCTTCATTATTCTTTTGAGGATTCAGTAAACAACTCAGTCCCAGGCTACCCACAAGACACAACAACCTGGCTCCCCCTAATGTAAGCAAAATTGCCTACCTTTTGGGCCCTTGGGGAAACGGCTGCCGTGACCTGCTTCACCCGGGGCAGAGCTGCTTTCCTGATGAATCCTGTGTCAAATCTCGGTTGGAACCTCCAGATATGTCGTGGAAAAACCGGTCCACTTCCGAATCCAATGAACAATTTATCACTTAACTACTTACTAATTAGCACTCTGGAACAAAGCGTCCGAAGGAGACAATGCAGACAGGAGATCTCTGAAACCTGTTGATCTTTATTCACCGTTTTGCAGTGATAGTCCAGCCTAAACGATGTTCAGACCAGGTGTCAAGCAATAGGGTGATGTGAGATGTCATCAGCTGGCGCCCCAGATGAGATCTGACTAACAGGTGGCTGCAACCTCTTTTATACTCCTTAACCTTGGGGTTGGGCCCTCTCGCCACCCTCGAAAGACACCTGTTGGCCAATCAGCATCCACCAAGGTTACGACTATTGGTGGAACCCATTGTCTCATCATGCATAAATTATATGCAAAACTGTCTTCTTCTGGGTTTTTCCCAGATTCTGTTTTTTTCCAGTTGTAACAGGGCTTCTTATCTTGCCACATGTTACTTGGCCTTGCTGTTACCACCATTACATCATCCAATTACATCATCCTCTCGCTCTCGACCATCTAGTTCACTGTGAACTCCTTCACCTCGACCATCTAGCCAGGTGTCACTGTGAACTCCTTCACCCCACTCCTTGACTGCTGGTCTGGTCTGTTTAAGATGTGTACAGGCCTTGAAGTGTCATAATAATTGCAGTAATATCAAAGTTTATAAAAACCATACATGCATCCGTTAAGTCATAGAAATCCACCACATTACCGAACAACTTCTTTTCTTCTGAGGGAATGTCCAATCTTCATCAATGACATACCGTTGTAACTTTCGTTGTCACCGTCTGTAACGTGGAATCTACTGTAATAGGCTAACTCTAGCTGGTGCCGGAAACGATCACCCATGAAACGCCATTTTCATAAAGATGGCTGTGGTCAATTTTAAACTTTTTTGGCTGAAGTAGCTAGCCTAGCATGGGCCATTGAAATGAATGGGGCGGGACTAGTCACTTTCTCCAGTTATATATAATACCTCCATGGTTCCACCTCCCCTAACTAAGAGTGTGTGAGGACTGATCACATGACCCACCTACAGCTGCCCTGTTCCACCTCCTAACTAAGAGTGTCTGAGGACTGATCACATGACCCAGTGTACTGTAGTTACAGTGTAGCAGACTAGTGGTCATTTTAACTCATCCTGCAGCATTTTACTGAGCAGACTGTCACCACTACTTCCCTCTTCCAGTGACACACTATATTTATCAGTGCAAATGTTAACATCTTAATGTCAGTACAAATTATCCAATTCCCCATAACACATTTCTGAACAGTGTAAAACAATAAACATGATATTGCAGCTGTATATGTGCACACTTTTATTAATATGCAACGCCACTCCAAGGAGATTATTCTGTTGAACTTAAAAAGTAAGGAAATCATTCTAATTTCCTGTGTATTAGCCACATTGTGTATAAGCCGCAGGACAGTGTTTTATGCAAGTTAAAAGAAACAAAACGTATTAATACCATATTAACTGCCCCCGTGTATTAACCTCAAAGCGGAAGACATTTTGCAAAATCATTTTTTTAAGCTGTGGCTAATAGTTGGGAAATTACGTTATTGAAAATAACCTTTTTCGACTATAACACAGCTTTTATTTTATGAATAACAAGCGTTGAATTGTTATAAGCCGGCCAGCAGAAACACTCACACATACACACACTTATCTGACCAGCCGTCACTACACTCCCAGAGGTGTCCTAGTCGTTGTGAAGCTGTTGTTACTCCAGACTCCCTAAGGCAGTTGACCTCAGAGTAGAGGGTGACAATTTTTCGGGACTCCCGCGGGTCACGGTATTCCGTGCGGGTTTCCCGCAGTACGGGAGTAAATTTCCTATTCTAGTAGCCTATCAGAGCAAGACAAAGCAGCTGCCCTGTTCACAATCAATCAGCTTCAGCCACTAGGCCCTAAGGCAAAATGGATGCAAAGAAACAGTTACAGGCGAAAAGTGTCAGCAAAGGACAGCTCTATTCAATTGCACGAGCTGTCCGTGAAAGCGATTCTCGTTGAGTTTAATGTGTCATGCAATGTTGGGGCATGGCACCTCGACGATCGCATTGCTCAATATATTTATCGCATAACCCTGGCGGAACACAAAAAATAGTTTTGTTTACCCATAGCAACAACGTGCTATGCTTCGTTGGTTTAACGTGATGAGAACGGTGCAAACTTAACTGATGGGATGAGATCTACAATTCTGACTATGAAATGATTTAAGCATAGCCTACACAAAGTCCTGTAAAATATGTAATTTTAATGTAGCCCAAAATGATCGGCTATTAAAGAAAAGTTAGACAAGGCTTTCTGCCCTACCAAAATGTATGGTCACCCTGACGCTACTGGGTAGCCTAACAGTCGGATAACTTTAGACATCAACATATGGAGCGGGATGGGATTCGGGAGTCTTTCTCTCAGGATTTTGCGAGACAGAATTTTTTTTTTGAAGGGGGGCTGTCCGTGATCCGATATATGACGGGAGTATTTGTGCGGGCTCGGGATGGGACGGGAGTGAAAATTGATTCCCGTGTCCCCCTCTACCTCAGAGGTCATGCACAAGAGAATCACTCCACACTTCCTTGTAATGTCTACTGTACATTTCATTCAAGTGTAAATCTATATTGGACATATTGGAATATTTTATTTTGTTATGTTTGGTATCATTTTAAAGGGGAGACTCTGAGCTTTCATTTAAATCCTTTTGGATAAGTACAGCCAACCCTGGAGCTCTTCAAACTTTTAATCACACACATTTTCCTGCCATTTCCGCCTAAGTCATCTTTTGTCTTTTAATCCTGTGGCATCAGGGAGCATCGGAAATGGCAGGAAAATGTGTGTGATTAAATGTCCTAATTTAGTTACTTCCGTGATTTGGGAAAAGCCTGTAAAAATCCTGGCAGGAAGCACTAATATTTTGTCCGTAGTACCAGTTTGCAACAATTATTAAAACTTTTGAAAAAAATATGTAAAAAACTAAATACAGTGGTTTAAAAACCAACCTTTTGTGATTACTTGTTTCTCAGAGTGCAAGTCCTCCTTGCCTATCAACTAAGACTTTTTGACCACTGCACCAGAGAACTTTTCTTAAGAGGACTTAAAAACAAGGCGCAGCTCTACTTCATGCTTTTTGAGTCAACAATTATTAGTTAACACTAAGTTGTAAACACTTCGGAAAAAATATTAAAAACTGGATATACCAAAAAACTTTGATGTAATTGCTTCCTGCCAGGACTTTTACGAGCTTTTCCCAAATCCACGGAGTAAAAGTCGGACGCATGTAAATAGCAGCAGAGTAGAAGCCATCAGGCAAGTGTTATTTAAACTAGATGTACCGCATAGCGGTACAAAATATGACCGCCGCTCAGTCCTGTACATCCGTTCCGCGAAAATAAATCACACTTCAATTTGTCTCCATATTTTACTCCATCCCCCACTCTTGAAACTTTTGTGTATGCTTGTTCGGCATGCCTGAGTGTGTGTGTGCGGCTGCACAGAAAGTACCCTACTGGTGCTGAAAAGGTGAATAGATTGTAGAATAGCCAAAGAAGATGTAGAATTGTTATAAAACCTTTAAAATCTCTAAACAATCACAAGTAGGGCAGTTCATCACAGTTCATCCATTGCAACTGGATTGATGAAAGGTCACTTACACCTGTAGGCTACATTGTATTTGGGAAAAGCAAAAGGTATCAGCATAATGTTATTTATTTATTTATTTTTTATGTATTTATAAACAAAAACATCTCTGTCAGTTCCATGCCGTTTTCAACAGCTATCAAAACAAAGGTCATTTTGGATGGATGGATTTTTTGTGAATGTTTCTTCTTCTACATAAGATTTTAGTCATCTTTAGTTCATGTAATACTTTATTGTCAATGCACAAATTAAGTAACAGTAGTCTGAAACGTTATTGTTAATGCACAAATTAAGTAACAGTAGCCTAGTCTGAAACGAAATGCTGTTTTACATCTAACCAGTGGTGCAAATAACTGACATGTCCAAATGGGCCTTGATGAAATCGTCAGCTAGACTGTTCACACATTTTAACGGGCCAAAAGTTGAAGAGCTTTTGTCCGTTATTGTTAGTGCAAATATAGGCTGATTCATGTTCCCTTGCATTGTTTAACTGAGGGTCCATGGCTAGTCTGGCTTTCATCAGACCAAGCTCAATCTTTTAAGAAATCAAAAAA
Organism: Alosa alosa; assembly: GCF_017589495.1. Classification (NCBI taxonomy): domain Eukaryota; kingdom Metazoa; phylum Chordata; class Actinopteri; order Clupeiformes; family Clupeidae; genus Alosa; species Alosa alosa. The sequence continues at coordinate 147,354 of NW_025962983.1, forward strand.
TAAATAGCGGGCAGATCAGGCTGGGTTCACCCAGCCTAGTCCATAGGCACCGATATTGTTTAATTTTTCGATTGAGATATACACGCTCTGGCTATTCTAAATGCAAAATGCATCAGGGAGTTATGACAAAGCGGTAACTAACAAACTAGATCCTAATAGAAAGTTGTTAGCTTCCCTAAGCTACAGGTAGGATTATAAGGTAGGCCTATTGACAACATAAATTGTCAATAGGCTATGCTAGCGACACAAATAAAAATCTCCTTTGGAAACCAATGGCTTATGCCTTACAGTATCAAAGCGGACTTAAACTGTCATATAGTGGCGAAAAGTTGTAATAACATTCACGTAGCTCCATGAGTCAAGGAAAGCTTGAATGAAGTAGCCACTTCTAAATGGGACCCACTACACAGTAGCTTAAGGTGTTTTGCTAAAGCAGCCATAATGAAATGAAGGTGTCATTGTTTGGATACTTCACACACACATGCTTTTTAATTTCACAGACTACAACTACCAAGCTGTAATCAAAGCACATCGATTCCCCTCTCACACCCTGCGCACTTAAAACAAAATAAACAGGCGTCTCAGTCTCACGCATGTATAGGCAAAACTGTATCAGACCGGTGTAGCGTTGGTAAATATTCCATTGCACAGAATGATTTTTGTAGCGTGCAATAAATGACAGTCGAAAGATACAAACAGTGCTGCTATACATTTGCTTGGTATAACCGCATTTATAGTTTTCTACAAATGCAATAAATCAAATACCTCCATCCACTCAACCAAGCTAACGGTAACATTACCTAGGTCCTTATTGATATTACAAGATTAACGTACCTGCAGTAAAACCAAGCATGTCCGATAAACATCCTCAGATTTATTTAGGCTTCAAGAAGAAATGGGAATTACACTTCATGTGAACATCGTCCTATCCTTATTAGATGTTTGCTGCGGTAAATTACAGTCCTTGTATGAAGCGTCCATTGTTTTCCAACCCACTTTTAACTTCCAACAAAATTACGTCTCACTGCAACGATCGCCATCTAGTGGACAAGCGACTACTTCGCCAATACTGAAAATGCAGCCATGATGATGATGATGATGAATATTTATTTTGGCTTTTTTAATCCTACTGATTTTCATTTTTTACGGGGGCAAATCACAAATGAGTGATTATGAGCCAGGTTGATGTAGCCCTTGAGACCAACATACCATAAAAAGATTCACAGAGAACTGTGTCTGCCCTACCCTCCTTTCGGGGGTCCAGTCCAGCTGGGGGGGGCTGCAGATGAAAGCGAAAAATAGCGGTTCCATGCTATCCATGTGGGGTACATGCTCACCAAGTTTTTGTGTACCCGGTCTTTCAGTGTCGGGAATCCTTGTTGGTGTCGTCACTAAATGTACACATAAATTATTTTATTGTAAGGCCCCATGAACGAAAGTACACAAAACTTGGCATGCATTCAGAGGGTGTCATAATGATCCTATACTTTTAATTTCGTGCAGTTTTGACCTTGTCAGCCAGAGATATTGAGATGAAAACACCTAATTTTTTTGCTTTTTTATTTTTTAACTAGGTGGCGCTATACATGAAATAAGTGGTAATGGGATGGGTTGACATGCCCCTTAAGACCAACATACAAAAAAGGTGGACCTCCCTAGGCCCCTACGGTTCTCAGATATTCACAGAAAACTGTCTCCGGCCACCTACAGGCCAGTTGGTGTAATATAACAGAAATTCATTTATTGTGTGGCCCCCCATGAACAAAATTCCACGAAACTTGGCGTGCATTCAGAAGGTGTCAAAATGATCCTACACTTCCAATTTCGTGCAGTTTTGACTATGTTAGGTCACAGATACCTACAATTACAACACCTCATTTTTACTTTTTGTGTTTAACTAGGTGGCGCTATACATGAAATTAGTGGTTATGGAATGGGTTGACATGGCCCTTGAGATCAACATACAAAAAAGGTGGTCCTCCTAAACCTTACGGTTCTCGAGATATTCACAGAAAACTGTGTCTGCCCTACCCTCCTTCGGGGAGTGCAGTCCAGCGATGGGGGCTACAGATCAAAACGAAAAACGATGGTTCCATGCTATCCATATAGGGTTACATGCCCACCAAGTTTTGTCTACCCGGTCTTTCAGTGTCGGAATCATTGACGGAAATTTGGACGCGAAAAGAAAAAAAAAAAATCTGACTAAACCTATATGACCGCCCCGCAGCTGTAGCGGCGGTCATAATAAACTCCTGGTGTACTTACAAATTTTCCAATGCCTCGTTTTTATGAGTAAAGAACATAGTTATACTACTGTAGAAGTTTCGTACCATTCAGGGAATTATTAGTGGGGTAATTTACGAGATACTGTGTTGGTTCCATAAGCACCTGCAGAAAGTCATTAGTTTCTGACAGCGCTACTCGACCAGGGTTCGACCAAGGGAAAACAGGTTCTGGGAGGGTGTTTGGCTCGGGGTCATGGTGCAAAGGACCCTAGGGTGAAATTACTCCGAAACATCACTTTAATGAACACGGCACACGGCTTTCAAAAATTGTGCAAATTCAAATTGCTTTATGGAAGCGTTGCTGCCCAGCTCGCGCACACTCATTCACAAAGTTGAATGGTGACACGCACACAACTTGCAAAACATTGAACTGCTTTGAGTGAAGTGCGCTTGTGAGTTGTCTGTTGTCGTTATCTGGCTCCTGTACTTTGAAACTCGTTCCGGCCCCCCCGTGGAGTTTCTCTAAGGAAAATTTCTGTGAAGAATAGAATCTCACATTAAGTCATTCGGGTGAAAGAGGCAGCTGGAAGCACAACATTCCAACAGACAAACAGCAACTCATACATGCACCACCATGTTGAGGCTACTGTATATCGTCTATTCATTCCAGATTCTCTCTGTAAAATCAGGTAAGGCATCTTTCATAGATTATTTAACCAAACATTTTCAATTTAATTTCAATTTAATTTCACTTATAGAGCGCCAAAACATTACACATGTGTCATGGGGCTTTACAGTGTTAAACATTCAGAGAGAGCCCATGAGTAACAGGGGTGAGGAAAAACTCCCTACAATTGGAGATACATATAGGAAGAAACCTCGAGCAGATCCTCAAGAGCCTGACCCATCTGCCTTGGGTCAATTACAGAGCAGTAAGGTCTGTATACATGTAACGGATGCCAGCTAGCTTAGCTGTGCTTGTGGAACGTTGGTAAACCTCACTCCCCGACGCCTCAAGCGTGCTGCTGGCATGTGAGCCAGTAGCCTGGGCTATTGGCTCAACTGTCAGCACGCTCGCCTCCCGATCCGAGGTGCTGCTGTTCGCGGGTTTGAGTCCGGGCATGTGCAGGGCTGAATCGCACAGGTTCAGCACAACGCAGGTTACATACATGATAAACTAATAGGTTAATTAGGTGTAGAGAATAGAACGTGGTGTTTAAAGCCACCTGAGATATATGTTACAACAAGATAAGATGGTTACATAACCAGTATACTGTACATGAATCCTATTTAGTGTCAGAAAGTTCAAATAGTCCAGTGTAGGGAATGTATTGTCCTAGGGATTAGGAATTGTCATAGGGCAAAACACTGCACTATATTGGTAACCTACACACACTGGGGATTCTGCTAGTGACATTTTGGCATGCAGGCTGTAGTAAGATTGTTACAATTGAGTCAGAAAGCCTACAGTCAGCAGGAAGCATCAAAGAGTAGTCACATTGCATGCCATGTAAATGAGTTTGGATAATAAATGTTTTTTTTAAATGGATATACACCGATTTCTGAAGCATCAAGACAGCATCCCTCTTACCAGAGACGGGCAATCTGCGTTCTGGAAAAGTCCAGAATGCCTGGCTGTACGTGCCTCATCGGCCAAGTAGGGCTGTTTAGCTCTCCACATAAATATGCGTCACATTTTAATTGTGCTTGAAGCTATTAGTGTGTCTACGCTACCAGTTGGCATTGTCATCCAAAAAAGTAAACATTTGCGCCGTCACGTTTTCAATGATACAGGATAGGCATGATGATGCAGCCTTTATTTCACCACTCTCCGTTCAGTCTTACTCATTATAGCCTTGCGCTTCTAAATCACGCTAGAAGAGAGTACTAAAGTGTGACATCACATTTTCGTAGCAACCAATTTTCTGTTCTAGGCTACACAAACCAAATTAACATCGTGAAATACTATGCCAGACCAAAGTTTTATAGAAAATGAACAGGTTTTTTGCAAGTTGATAAGCAGTTTACCTCTCCGATGATTGAAGCAATTATTGAGACTAGATTGTCTTCATTTTTTATTAAAAAAACTAAAAACTAACGTGGTGTAAACCGCTGTCGACATGGTGCAATGCTCCCTGAATGCAATCATCAGTCAGAGACTCATAAGTCAAGTCAAGTCAATTTATTTGTATATAGCGTATTTAACATGCACAGAGTGCAACACGCTCCACACATAAGACATTAATACAAAAGACAAAAGATGCCGGATGGAGCGGCGTAATCGCCAGGCAAAAGCCTCAACATGTTTCGATATAGTGATTTTCACCTCTTGAAATTGATTTATTCTCGTTTTAAAAGAGAGAACACAGCGAAGCAATGGAAAATGCCATCTCTGGTTTCACTTTAGTACTCTATTGAATTCCATGCGTGCAGAACAGGTGGTGAATGTCAGTTAGTCAGTAGGCCTAAGATGTCTTCATGGAAGAACTTGGGATAGGCATATCAAAAACGAAAAACAAGGCAACAGAAAACTGAGTGGGAGAACAGCGACATTTAACCAGTTTTCCTGAAAGGATATTAGACTATTGACAAACTTCACCCCTCAAATAGGTTATCGTAGCCTATCTTGCGTTTGGTGTGGCTTAAACATAGCCTACCCATAGGCGGAGTTTGATATTCGAGCCAGGGGGTGGGCAGACAAAAAAAAAAAATTGTAGCAGCTGAGACCTGGCCTACCACTTGGGGAACACAGCATGAGCACATGTGGAGAAAACAAACATGCTAAATAAAGATATAAATAATTACATTGTAACAATTCGTCCTTATGTAATCCAGTGCAGCACGGTTGTCTTGAAGCATAATAGACAGGGGTGTAAGCCTAGCAGTTGAAAACATTCGGGCTTAGCCCATAGAGTCTGGTTGCTGCTCACTTTTGATAAATTAATCCACCGCCTCTAGCCTCATTTGCGCCACATTGATTGAACATTCATCACTTTGCTGTTTAAACAAAGTGGGAAAAAAATCAATCAGTAAGCTGACAGGATATTTATATACATGACATTTAGGCAACTTTGATTAAAATGTTGGCACGGCAAGATGTCCATACTAGTGCAACAGTAATTGTCGTTTTTTGCGCCCTGCATGCCTCGTCAGGTTGGCCGTAATTTCGCTTTCGATGTGAAGGATCGCAAGAGAAGAAAACCTGGCTGCTCTCATCATCAACTGCAGCCCGTTCCTTATATTGTTGCTTTGTTGCTGTTGAAATTGTAAGTAGCCTACCCTTGAGTGAACGTTTTTGTAATGTGGTTTGATAGTCTCTTGAACAATGTGTTTGCTCGACCGTTTTATTGTGAGCCCTGTACAGTATGTGTTTAGCTTGGTTTCTTGATGGCTAGCTCGCTAGCTAGTGGGGGTTTAGAGTAGCAGCAAAGTCCTTTTAGGCAAGTCCCTCCACTCGGCGGCCATATTGCAACGCTTTTTGGGCACTCATCGGGGATTCTCTTCGGCAGAAATGCGCGTGAGCAAGGCTTCACGACACCAATTTTGCTCCAGCGGCGAGTTCACAATACATGATTGGCACGATGTCCTCACAACACACCATATGATTGGCTCAATGTATTCACATCGCACCACATGATTGGCTCAATATATTCACATGTTGACGTTTTGCCGAGGAAGGGGTGTGATATGTGTAGACAACGTTACAAACTAGCCCCATGCATTTCTATGGAGGATTTTTTGAGTGCTGTGTCTCCTCATTAGAAAGTCTCTGGTAGCAGTCACTTGCTACCAAAGCTGCGCGGGTAAGCTGTGCTTGAAGTTAGCTGTGACTAGCTTAACTTTACAGGTTTTCATAGTTTTAACCACAAAGCCTGTCTACCTTACCACTAAATTGTTTAGTTAACACCTTGTCATTTCGCGTTTGTCCAGCCGTTGACCTCCGTGAACCTTGTCATCTAAACATATTTCGGGATGCTGGCACAGTTGCATAAAACAGTTAGAGCTTACCATTTATTTTAGGAGGAGAGGTGTAGGACCTACAGTGTTACTTTGGGAGGAGAGGAATCTATGTAATTTGAGAGCCTACCATTTATTTTAAGAGGAGAGGTGTAGGACCTACAGTGTTACTTTGAGAGGAGAGGAATCAATATAATTTGATTCTCTTTGGAACTGAAATATCAACAATCTTCAAGTTGCAACCTCACATGATTCATTCAATTCATTCATATATTATCATCAAGTAGTCCTGTAGTAAATAATTCAGTCGACATTTTAAAATGTTGGTTTAAGTTATAAAAAAAACATGTTATAAATGGAAAAAATCCATGGTTCTGCGTCACTGTTGGCAAATGATCATGATGGCCTATATATTTCAGCCATATTTGGGTTAGTCTTGTGTAGGCCTAGGCTACTTTCCTCTGTTATCAATTTGTTTTCTTTAGGCCTTATAGGCTGTATTGTAATATGCTATAATGTTTGAAATATATGTATCTCAATGTGCCAATACTTCCCATAAAAGTCATCAGATGTCATCATTTAAGGGGTTATTTTTCAAAATGTTCTTCCGGGGGGGCATGCCCCCACACCCCCTAGTATTTGGCCCAAACATATTTCCTTTAAAGGAACCATATGTAAGATTGTGGCCAAAACTGGTACTGCAATCACTTTCAAAGTACTGTAGAGCGGTGTATCCCCTCTCCCTCCCCCCTGACTCGAGGTTGCCAACCCGGATACCGAAACACTACTGACCTCGTGATTAGTAGATAGGTGGAGGGTTGTGCATCAGGCCAAAACACGACATGAATGAGCTGAAGCCGTTCCATTAACTAAAGTTAGTGGCATCTTGGCCTTCGTTTATTCAATCGCGGTCCTAGGCTGCTCAGATAGATAGATAGATAGATAGATACTTTATTGATCCCCAGGGGAAATTCAAGGATTGGGGGGGGGGGCAAATAGAAATTTGGGGTGGGCACAATGAATACCCCCCGCACACACACACACACACACACACCATTTACGCTAGCTTTAGCTTTTAAGTACAAATTTACATAACATATAGTGGTACATGTTGTTCATACATTGTTCATATTACATAGCCATATATATTCTGCTAAGGTAACTGCTAATAGGAATACTGCATATATTTATATTTAATTTATATTACTCTAAACTAAGGCTGTCAAAATTAATGTGTTATCTCTGCGATTCATTTTGAAATACTCATTCATAAAAAATATTAACGCAATCAACACATTGTGTTTACCTATTTCCTTTGTGGGGGGCTGATGTCATATAGCGGAAGCCGCAAAACCTGAACCCGCAAGCCTGAGACTTTATTTTACTGTCTGGAGTTAACTGAAGATGTAGAGGAACCGTGAGTTAGTAGGCGAAAAGGTCCAGTTTAATAAGTTGCCTGATGTTAAAAGCACAGCGAGTGTCAAATGCTAAATTCAAATGCTAAATGGTTATAACCAGGCTTGGAATTTCATAATTTTAGGGGCAGGCCACCTGCCCTTCAGTTGAGCATATTTGGTGCTGGGCACAAAGGCCACAGGTCAGGGCACCAAGGCCAACTATAACTGCTATAAGCTACATAAAAATTATAAAAGTTATATTTAGCCTATTCACAGCAGTAGAACTGCATCAAGGTATGAAACAGAACATGAAACATGACATTACATAGAACTGTAAATCATAGAACTGATTTTAATATTTACAGATATCTAGGCTATATTTAACATTTATTTTCTATTTGGCCTGTTATGAAATCATGTAGCCTATTAAACAATTTAAGTAGTTCAGCTTTAAGAAACTCAAATAGTCTACAAGCATGTTTACCATTTTGTGATCATTAAGTCTACTTTGACAAACTCTTGTTGAGCTGATTTTAATATTTACAGATATCTAGGCGATATTTGTAACATTTATTTTGTATTTGGCCTGTTATGAAATCATGTATTGAACAATTTAAACACACTGTGAAACCTGAAGCCCAAAGTTGGAGACATGCATTAAGACATTGCTGCAAATATAAAACCGGATTGCTCAGGAATGGCTAACTGTACAGGGGAATGTGTTACACCTTTGTGTTCGGTAAGGTCTGCTGTTTCTTCTGATATATGGTTTGTCATGTGTTGAGGGAAAAGTTTGTGAAGTATTCCAACGAGATGAATGGGTGATGGGCACAGAATGTAATATGATTAAATTAAAGTTACTTTTTTCACAAACCGTTTACCATAACAACTAGTAGGCTACCTCAGGAGTAGTTCAGCAAAGAATGGGTGAATTTGGACGCACTTGCTTTCTTGCCATGCGCTGTCACTTTCTCCACTGCGTAAAAGACTTAAATTGCGCTGTGAATGCTAAGCTTAATTTGACAGGCTAAATAAAAATAGCTAGTCAGACGCAAAGCAGAATATGGAAAGAAAGGGGCACCAAGGCCACAGTGTCCTGTGATCCTCCAATTTTCAAAGGGGCAACAATGTGGCCGCCGCAAACTTCCCACCCTGCTTTTAAGAATAACCAATATTAACAAACTAATTGGCTAGATCACCTTAACATGCACATTAGCTAAAAAACGAACCTTCAAAACGAGAATTATACACACTAACACTACAGTTAAAGGTCTGTATTTAAACCAGTAACAAGAATCTATATTATATCTAGTATGGAAATATGATAGCCCTCTATACTGAAGTATGAAACAGCAAGTGCTATGCACACAGTGTGGAATGGTAGGGGAACGCTGCTGCTCCGATATTTATACCATGCAACCAGCAAATCAGCAGCCTCAAAATTCAGCCGGGGCAAATTAGAAAAGTGTGATTGGCAGATTCAATAGCTGTCAAATAAAATTGACCAATTAGGTGGGGCAGAAGAAATATTTGGGGGGGCAGTGCCCCTCCCAGCCCTATTCTAGATCCGGCCATGGCGAGGTTTAGGTCAGCTTCATCTCTGCTCGTGCACAAGGTAGTAGAATAGACCAAAAAAGTAGATTGACGAAAAAAGGATACATGTCGTGACATTAACACAATACCACACGATTTCTGTTCTAGATAGTTGCCTACAGAAATTAGAGAATTATGAAAGCATACATTTAAAACAACAATGCTAATGGTTTCAAATCAATTGCGAGTTTGATTGTCTTCACTCTTGAACAAAACGAGTGAATGAATAAATAGTAGTAAACTCAAAAACAACTTTGGCATATGGCTGTTCAAAACTATACGTTCTTAGATTAAATGGGTTCACTCCAAATTATTGTCTAGGTGTAGGTGGTCATAAAATAAATGAGTATCAACGTAATATAGCCTATTGTCTCCCATAAGTCCCAAAGTGTTTGAAAAATATTTATCTGAAATGCAATGGCTTTCAATTTGTCATTTAGGCCTAATATGTCATGAACAATTGTCGACACATGAAGCAGTTTTAGCTAGAAAATGTAATTTCGAGGAAATTTGCATGAAAATGCAAAACATACTGTATATGAACATAAAATCCAAAGCAAACTTTTATTTGGAAACAGTTGTGGGCAGAGGAAACAGTTGGCAGGAGTCATAGTTGATAACAACTGACAGTTGAAATGGCTGAACAGTTAGTTGAGTAGTTTAAATAGTTAAATTATTTAATAGTGAATTATTGTAGTGCGGACATTTATTTTAAAAACAGTTGTGGGCAGAGGAAATAGGAAACAGGATCTGTAGTCTTAAGAGAGCGAGATTGTATGCTTAAAGCCTAAAACAGAGTATATAGTTTAAAAGTTAAATGTAGATAATGTAATGGATGTTGATAGACAGAAAGTTGAATGGATGTTGATAGGAAGATTGTTTAATGGATGTTGATGGGTAGTTTAATGGGTGGATGAGTGAATGGTTTGAAGAGGATGAATGGATAGAAAGTTGGATGGAATGTGCCTTATATCCTTGTAGAATGGAGAGACACAGAGAGAGTTGGCCTAGTTGTGCAGAAAGCAGTTGATACAGGTGCAATCAGTTAACTGGCCCTTTGATGTGTCCTAGTTGAGCAGCTGGAAGTTGATACAGGTGCAAATCAAGTTAATTAGCCCATTGTGATGTCATAGTGCCAATGCAAAGTCTATGGGGAAAAATAAGCTTGTTTTGAAACAGTTGAACAGGATGGATATTCTCTTAAGAGAAATGAGACTGTATGCTTAAAGCCTGAGAAACTGACAGTTGATGCAGGTGGCCTGGCCACCTGGCACAAGAGTCTAATTGCTGTGATGTCATAAAGGCCTAATAGTTTTTAATTAATAGTTTAATCAATCAATCAATCAATCACTCAGTTTAACTGGCTCTTTGATGGGGCTTAGTTGAGCAGCTGGAAGTTGATACAGGTGCAAATCAAGTTAATTAGCCCATTGTGATGTCATCAGCCCAATGTTAAGTCTATGGGGAAATTTGGAATAGTTTTTTATTAATAGTTTAAAAAGTATAAAAGTTTCCAAGATGAAAAATACAAAGCCCACATGTCCTAAGTAAGACCTACGTGAATATAGTTTGAATGAAGTTTCTACTGCTAAACGGTTGAAGCTGCATTAACTGGGCGTTAGGAAGAAGAATAATAAAGCTAAGAATAAAGAAGCCTAGGAAGAACAGTACAGTGCATTTTCATGCACTGTAGTAAGAATATTCCGGATTTCAATAGAGGGGATGCATCCCCCTATGCAAATTAGATATAAACAGTTAATCTCTACATAAACTTTGGGTCATCCTTAATATTTTCTAATTTTCAGAAAGTCTCTATCTCTTATCACTTTTTAAGATATAGCCTTTGAAATGAAGATGTCAAAATTGATCGTTTTCAAAAAAAACCTCTGGCACCTAGTTAATAGATAGATAGTTTAAATAGTTTAAAAAGTATAAAAGTTTCCAAGATGAAAAATACAAAGCCCACATGTCCTAAGTAAGACCTAATGAATACAGTTTGAATGAAAGTTTCTACGTTAAACGGTTGAAGCTGCATTAACTGGCGCTAGAAGAAGAATACACAAAGCTAAGAATAAGAAGCCTAGGAAGAATATACAGTGCATTTTCATGCAGCACTGTAGTAAGAATATTCCGATTTCAATAGGGATGCATCCCCCTATGTACTAGATATGTAAACAGTTAATCTCTACATAAACTTTGGGTCATCCTAATATTTAATTTCAGAAAGTCTCTATCTCTTATCACTTTTAAGATATAGCCTTGAAATGAAGATGTCAAAATTGGATCGCTTGAAAAAACCCTCTGGCACCTAAAGGGTTAATAGATAGATAGTTTTAATGATAGTTTAAAAGTAGACTGTTTAAAAGAATGTAAAAAAGTTCAGTAGTTTAATGGGTTAAATTGTTTAACAGTGGATTATTGTAGTGAGGACTTTTATTTTGAAACAGTTTTGGGCAGAGGAAACAGTTGAATAGGATGTGTAGTCTTAATTGACCTAGATTGTATGCTTACAGCCTGAGGCTGCAGGTAGCCCGGAACACCTGGTATAGGATTCTAATTGTTTAATGGCATTATTATGATGTCACAATCGCAATGTTAAGTCTATGGGGATTTAAAAAGTTTTCTTTAATAGTTTAAAAAGTATAAAAGTTTCAAAGTTTAAAAGACATAGCAGCTTGGTCCGTTTGAAGACCTACGTTACAAAGTTTGAATGAAGTTTCAGAGAGAAGGAGAGACGCCGGTGCAGCTCAGATGTCTTCTTAATTTTCGATTTATTTAGTAAAAGGTGCAGAACATACGACTAACGTTTCGATGTAGTCACATCTTCATCAGAGTCCTTGGAAGGAATGGGGGGTAAAGCCCTGATAAGGATTACCTACAGGTGTGATTGAGCATAAAGGGGGCGTTGGCTACCTGAAGATACACCCACAGCTTCCAAGGAGCTACACTCACAACATTAAGTCATTAAAGGCAAATTGCCCACAAACCAGAGTAAGTAATTTAAGTAATTACAATGATCGAACAGGCATACGTATACACAAGCATACATAGTTCACAATACAATAGGGAAAAACATTTAACATTAACAGTTTAACATTTACAGAAAGCATGATAGATTTAATTCATCATTAAGGCCTAAAGGTTCTAAAGTGCCAAGTGCATGTATCCAATAAGCTTCCCTACACAGGAGCTTTTTGATAATATCACCACCTCTGGGTGGGGCGGTGATTTTCTCTATTCTCTCTATTCTCTATCTCTAAGATGCCGGAGAACCATGATTGGCCTCCTTGTAATGTCGCGCCATGGCATATGTTAGGTTTTGGGTGCGAATGGCGGTCTTGTGTTCAGATAATTGTGATTTTTAAGTTTTGTTTGCCCTATATAAGCCAGTCCACAGGGACATTTTAGAAGATAGATTACGGCGGTGGTGTTGCAGTTTTTATAAACGTGAAGAGATAAGACATTTTTGCCAGTGCCAGGGTGAGAAGTACTTTGTGTTGACTAATTTGAGCACAGCACAATTTCCACATTTAGAAGCCTTATGGTGGACAGATAGCCGCGGTAGGAGGGGGGTGGTCATGTCCGAAAGGGACCAGTCGATCATGGAAGGTTACGAGCCGCTGCCTAAATATAAATCTTGGGTGGCTCAGCGAAATATCCTTTAGTGTCAGGTCACTTTTAGTACATGCCAGTGTTTACAATAATGCTTTTTAAATGTCCCTGGGGTGCAGCAAGTGGAAAAAGATGTTGTTTGTATTTCGCTCTTTCTTTTAGCAGTGGCATGATCTGTATTCAAAGCCCCTGTTCCCATGCTTTGTTAATATCAGTTCTGCAACCACGCTTGTGCAAAACGACGCTTAGATTGGCTGCTTTTAAATTGAAGTCAGTAGTTGTACTACAATTTCTTCTCAGTCGCAAAGAACTGGCCCACTGGTATGTTCTGCTAATTAAATGAGGCGGTGATTACTGTCTGCTCTTAACAAAGTATCTCGACTAAGTGGTTTGCTGTAAATTGTGGATTGTAGGGTGTAGCTCTCGTCCTTAGATATAGTAAGGTCTAAAAAGTCAATGGACTTGTTATTCTCCAGTGTGAAAGCAAGATAATCTGTAGTGGAATTGGCATAGATCAAAAAACTATTTAGCTCATTGATTGTGCCCTTCCATATCAGAAGGACATCATCAATGTATCTGCGCCATAATGATATTTTGAAGTAGAAAGGGTTGTTTTCAGTATTGTGGATAATTTTTTCTTCCCAATAACCCATCACTAGGCAGGCATATGAAGGTGCAAAGGTACTACCCATTGCAGTCCCTTGTAGCTGTAGATAGAACTGATCAGAGATGAAGAAATTATTCGAAAGAATAATCTCGATCAAATTTACAAGAAATTCTGATGGCGGCAACACATCAACACTACTGTAATGTGAATGAACCGACACGACACACAGAGCTGTAGTCGGAGCTTAGGCTACTCCATTTATTCGAACAACACACGATTCTAACTTCCTACTCACGTGCCAACATAAAACCCAATCAACACTTGGAGCTGTCATAGCAATGCCAAACATAACATTTTCCCCTTCACAAGAATCTAAGTGGTGATACTCAGTTACAAAATCATTCAAACGCTCAGGCCGGGTATGTGCACGGGCTGGGCGAGGCTGGTGGTCGCCACCGGTCTCCGGGTTGCCCTGGTGGTTGTCACCGCCTCCGGGGGTTGCCTCCATGGCCCTTGCTGGGCAGGAGGCGCCTGTGGCTGATGAGTGGTCAGGTTATGGGCAGCTTTAGACCTAGTCCAGAAGGAGCCTGTACTTTGCGCAGACGGCTGGCATGCCAGCGAAAGTGCCATCTGTGAGCCTGAATGTGGCGGCCCCAAGCTGTTGGAGGACCTGGACAGGGGTCTGACCAGAACGACTGCAATTTGTTGTCGCTGTGGGGTCGGGCGGATCCTGACCCAGTCTTGAGCGGCAATGGCGGGTGGTGGCTGGGCGCCTCCTCGGGTCAAACCAGTTCTTCATCTGGCTCTGACGAGCATGAACCCTCGCTAGGGATTGGGAACTGGAGCCTGAGCCAGAACAGGGCTAAGTCTATCCAAAGTGCAGCTGGAGTTCCCATCCCCCCATGAGGGAGGCTGGGAGGCCCCGTGGTGGCATGTGGTGTGGCCTTGTAGTGTAAGAGTGTCTGGAGTGGAGGCTTCCATGGAACGTGAGCCCTTGAGCCGAAGGTGCCCTTATTCCATTCTTTAGGGACTGGTTCATTTTAGGCCCGATGGGTTATAGTAAGCCGTCGGGAATAATATGGCTTAATCCCTTTCTCTTTCAGGTAGGTGCCCAGTTCATGTGAGACCATCTGAGGCCCATTGACGGTGGTGATTTTTTTTGGGCAAACCCCATCGGGCAAAACAGCAAGTCTAAGATGTCAGTTAGCATCTTGGCAGTTACAGAGCCCACGGGTATAACCTCAGGCCACTTGGAATGGAGGTCATAAATAACCCACCAGAAATTCCGTTGGTGGTGCGGCACGCCATGTAACTCTCCACAGATGTCTAGTTGTAGGTGCTCCCACGGTTGGGATGGCCAGTCCAAGGGCTGCACGGGTGGGGGGTGGGCTGGGGCCCTGGTCTTGCCACTGAGGAGACAGGCGGTGCAGTCCTTGACCCAGGGTCACCGATGTCTCCTGGCTTCCATCCCAGGCCACTGGGGCAATCCCCGACACGTTGTTTGAGCCCTGACTATGCCTGTAAGTGACCCCTAGGTATTGCCATAGCATGAACATACGAAGGGCACTTGGGGACCACAGTGCAGAGCCCTCTAGCAACATTGGGGTGTCGTTCCAGCCTGCAAAGCTGCTCTGATTCTGAAATAGGTGACAGCTCATCTGGTACCTTTGTAGGCCAGCCATGCCTAACGTATGAGGACACCGACAGGAGATTGGCTGCTGAGGCGTCCAACAGCTCACGCAGTGACACAGTTCCTGAAGTGGTGTGTGGAGAAGCTGTATGAGGTCATGCTCTGTTCGGTCCTGCTCGGAGGCCAGAAACTGAGGTGTGGGTTGAGCAGGGATTGACCGTGATAGCAAGTCTGCCACCACATTGTCTGGTGGTGTGAACTGCAGGCGATAGTTGTACTGCTGTAGGCGGTCAGCCCAGCGGTGAAGTCGAAGTGGTTTGTGGCCAGTGCCTGGCGTGGCCAGGAGAGCAGTGAGTGCTTGGTGGTCTGTTCTTGGGTGAATGTGCGTCCATACAGATACATGTGCCACCGCTCACAAGCCCAGAGAACGCGTAGCGCCCTCTCCCCTACCGGTACCTCTGTTCTGTAGGGCTGAGTGGCACCGAGGCAAAAGCGGCCTTTCCACGCCCTGGAGTTGGGACATCGCACCAATGGCGATGGCAGGCGTCACATGTGGCGTGGAGCTGGCGAGGTCAAAGTCGCTAGGACTGGTGGTGGTGAAGTGAGCTGTGACTTCAGGCGATGCACTGCTTCGGCACAAGCGGGTGTCAGACCCAAGGCTCATCGGTTTCATCAGCTTGCGCAGTGGAGCAGTTGTGTCTGAGTACTGAGGCAGAAACCCGAAGGTATCTGCGATCATCCCAGGAAGGAGGCAACCTGGGCGGTGATGTGGGCTCAGGGACCGCGCTGGATGGCCTCTGTGTTTGAGTGGGCGGGCTTATGCCTTCGGCTGAAGCCGGAACCCACATATTCAATGACCCGAGGCCCCAAGACACTTGTCTCCATTAAAGTGTGTGGTGGTGCTCAGCTAATGCGCTAAACACTCTGTGGGGCGTTGTCGTGCACTGCAGTGGTGGTTCCGTGAACAACAATGTCGTCAAGATAAGCAGCCACACCGGAATCCCTGCCAGGATGGAAGCCATTATTTTTCTGAAAACAGCTTGGAGCTGAACTCAGTCCAAAAGCCATCGCGTTTGTAGCGAAAAGGACACCTTCATGGGTAATGGCGGTTAGGTGCGACTATCAGGGTGTAAAGGCGCCTTGGAGGTAGCCCTGGCGGAGGTCAAGATTTTGAAAAATCGTTGATCCATAAAAACTGGGCTGTGAGCTCCTCTGTTGTCGCAAAGGGTGGCGGTCAGGTATTATGGCTTTGTTTACTGCTCTGAGGTCCGCGCGAATCGCGCCCAGGCCTCCCGTCTTTTCTTTGCCACCACCAGGTTGGATATCACCGGTGAAGCATTCACCTGCTCGATTATGTCCTCATCTAGCATCGCCCGTAGCTCAGAGGAGATGTCATCCCGCAGGGCCTAAGAGGAAGGCGACGTAGTGGCTGCACTGGTGTTACATTCACGATCTACCAGGGGCTGGTGGGCAAAGCAGTGAGACAACCCACCCCATCAAACAATGCTGGCCACTGTTGGTGCCCGAATTGGCGACAGTGTGGATTTCGAGCCTGTGGTATCCAGTAGGGTGAATCCCAGGCGTGGAAGAAGGTCAAGGCCAAGTAGGTTAGTCCCATGGGTGACACTTGGAATGTGAATGTTGGCAGAGCCTTGTCCCGTAGCGTACAGGCAACTGAAGAGAGCCCACTAGATCTATCTCAAGCGTTTCCATAACCTGCGCCAAAGTTGTGGGAGGCTGGTTAGTGAGCTTATGGGAGAAAAGCGTTTCAGGTTATCAAGTTCAACAGTGACACAGTGGCCCCTGTGTCAAGGAGGGAGGCAAGTGACATCATCTAGCATTTGAGAGCAGGTTTTGAATGAAACTTCGTCCTGGGCGGACGTATGGATCACAGTTGGAGGAGCTACTGGGTTTTGTGGGTGGCCTCTGGCTGGGGCAGACCTACACACTTTGTGTGAAAATGATTGAGCTTCCACAGTTGGGCAGGCTTTTTCCTCGTGCAGGGCAAGCTTGTGCTCTGGAATTGTGTGTGTGAGCCACAGTTACCACATGGCTGTTGTGATCTCTCACGGGGTTGTGAGGCTATTTGTACCATGTGTGGGCTGCTAGTGCCGATGGAGGCGTTTGTGACTGTGACTGTGCTGTATCCACTGTTTGATCATGCAGAAGCAGAGAGGCAGGAAGACAGACTGGCAGCATTCTAATGCAGACTCCACTTGTAATGTATATCTTAAGGGCCTGGGTTAATGTCAGGTCATCATTTTTCCAATGACAGTTTGTCCCCTAATTTTGTCTAATTATTGCAGGATGAGTTGGTGGAAGTATTAATTCCTCTTGCAATGTCTTAAATTTGCATAAGCTAGCCTTAAACCTAAGTAGGTCAAGCCCACGTATTGGGACACAGACTCACCTGCTCTTTGATGTCGCCCGCCAGAACAGAACACGACGGAGCCGGGCTCTGTCGAGCTGCAAAATGCTCCTTGAAGTAGTTTTACAGCGTCATCATATTTTGTGGTTTTAGCAAAAGTTCGAACACTTTCGTTGTCCCTCTGCGCCAAGACAGTGCAGCAGCAGTGCAGCTTCCTCCCCGTCGGAGACGCGCCTTCAAGCGGCTGCAAGGAGATAAGTTTCAAAGAAGCGTCCAGCGGATCCATGGCCGCGGCAACAGGTTCTCGGGTAGAGCCAGGAAAGAGAGGTTGGAGGTAAAGAACAGTCAGCCATCCTCGTCGCCAATGTAATGTGAATGAACCGACGACACACAGAGCTGTGAGTGGGCTTAGGCTACTCCATTTATTCGAACAACACACGATTCTAACTTCCTACTCAAGTGCCAACATAAAACCCAATCTGCGCATGGCGTTGTCATAGCAATGCCAAACATAACAACTTCGTTTGGCAAGATAAAATGACATTGCTTGTAGACCTCGTGGTGGGGTATGCATGTATAAAGACTTTGTACATCCAAAGACACAAAGGATATCAGTGCTTTCACAGTTCCAATTATTTATAAGATTTAAAACATCTGTTGTATCCCCAAGGTATGATGGTAGATTGTGAACATCACGGTCTTAAAAGAAATCAACAAATTGTGAGAGAGGCTCAGTGAGGCTCCCTATGCCAGATACAATGGGCGAGGGGGTCAATGAGTCGATTTTGTGAATTTTAGGTAGACCATAAAATACTGGACATCGAGGGGTGATCACTTAATAGAAAAGTCCCGTTTCTTTGCTCGGTAATCCAACCTTTTTATGAGATGCATCAATATATTCATAAATCGACTATTTTATCCTAGAAGTAGGATTAGAGGGAAGGGGTTGGTAGTGTTTTTCATCATTTAGTAATTCCAATATACCACAGTTATAGTTCTTTAAGCCCATGACAACAACAGCGCCCCCCTTATCAGCGGGACAAATAACAATAATGTCCTCTCTAGATTCCAAGATGGCGCATCAAATTCACATTTTGTCAAGTTTTTATTTTTGGAAGGGCGCAGCATGTTTAGTTTGGCCATATCTTGTGGGCAGCCGTGGCCACAGCTGAAGTGCCCTTGAGCAAGGCACCTAACCACTCACTGCTCCCCGAGCGCCGCTGTGGTTGCAGGCAGCTCACTGCGCCGGGATTAGTGTGTGCTTCACCTCACTGTGTGCTGTGTTTCACTAATTCACGGATTGGGTTAAATGCAGGACCAAATTTCCCTCCACGGGATCAAAAGAGTATATATACTTATATACTTATTATCTTGATCAACTAGCTGACTGAAAGTAACTATGGTGGGATTTAAATTGGAAGACGGCAGGAACCTAGATTTCTTCTTGAAAGGGGTCACTTCTCTAATAGGTTCACTAATGGGATCAAAATGTTTGCTTATACTGTTACTCAATAGGACATTGGGCCTAGAAAAGAAATGTTTGAAGTGTAGCTGTCTAAAAAATTTAAACGAGTCCACTTTCAGTGAGAAGGAGTCAATATGGTTAGATGGGGCAAACGAGAGTCCTTTCCGAAGTACTGCTTTCTCTGTATCCGTCAGGTCAGAGTCTGAGATGTTGATTACATGTCTCCAGTCTCTGAATGAAGTTTCTAAGTTCAACTGTTCAAGAGAAATAGCGTACGGAAAAAGTGGTAAGCGGAATAATAATAGAAGAAGAAGAAGACTTCGGATATTATTAGCTGCCTACAGGCTACAGAATTATCCTTTGGCTTGCATCAGATATAATATAGCCCTGGCAAAGCATAGTTTACTGTTACTGAACAGCCTACCAAATGTTCATGACCCTTTATCAACAGTAGGACATGTCTTTCATTAAAGAGTATAACTAAAAATGCCATTTTCAATAAGCTATGTAGCCTAAACACTTTGCATGGGAAGCGAACCTGTGAACACGCAAGAAAATAATTCCATTTCCATGCTGTCTTGCTACGCGTTACACCATCACAGAACGTAAATGACACAGAGTAGCGAGAGTCCTAGAACCACACGCATGTCAAGTGAAAACATTTTAAGTCACATAATCTTCATAAATTCTTTGGAGCTAGGTGACACTGTCAGAAAAAAAATTCTACTTCTGTTTTTGAATTTGTAGGCTAAAGGTGGCTAAAGCATAGGTTGGTGAACCATCCTTTGGGACTCGTTTTCTGACTGATTGGATTTTTTTGCAACACCGCATAATTTAGCTTGAAAGTTAACCTGCTACGGACCAGGTTAGTTCTGTGCCATAAATTCCCATAGTTACCAAGCTGGGATTCACGTTAACCTCACTAATGGAACGGAACTCTCACTAAAATTAGCGAGACTTATCGAAATAAGCCAGGTTTGGCCTTTAGCGAGGTTGATGGAATACCCCCCTGGTTGGAAATTTAGCCAGGACACCGGGGAATCCCCTACTCTTTGCGATATGTGCCATGGGATCTTTAATGACCACAGTGAGTCAGGACCTCAGTTTAACGTCTCATCCGAAGGATGGCATATCCTACAGTACAGTGTCCCCGTCACTGCACTGGGGCATTGGGATCAATCTTTTTGTCCAGAGGGAAGAGTGCCACCTACTGACCACCCACCAACACCACTTCCAGCAGCAACCTAGTTTTCCATGGAGGTCTCCCATCCAAGTACTAAACAGGCCCACACCTGCTTAGCTTCAGTAATTCAGCTAAGACAAGGTATCCATTGGTCTGGCTGCTGGCTTATTCCCAGCCTGTCTGTTCATGCTGCAGCCTGTGGTGGGTCAACTAGTCAAGATTGAAATGTCAACACTGTATGTATTGATTGCTGTCAAGAATACCCCCCGAATTGTCGAGATGATCCAGAATAGGTTTACATTATTATGCCGTTTAATATCATGGCATTTAGTATCATTATCATATCAGATCATTTATCATGTCTCACTGCTTACCAGGGCTAAACTTCCCAATATTCATGATCACACTTCTATCCACAGACTCTCATTCTCTGTTGGTTCTTGCAACATTCATCATTGGAAACACACCTTTCCCAGAGTTCAATGCGGTGGTGATGTTGGATGACATCCAGCTGGCCTACTACAATTCAGATGTGAAGAACCTGATCTACAGACAAAGTCCAAAGTCAGACAGTGAGTGTGTAAGGCGGGAAGATGCCAACTTTGTATTTGCAGACCAGTATAGAAGGATGAAAGAAAGAGCCTTGTTCTCCAAACACCAGCTTAACCTTACACGTGGTAAGTGTAGTGTATTTAAATAGATTTATTTGTTCTTGTGGTGCCAGTCGAACTAGCCCCGCCCACAACATTTGAGGTTGGGAAGTTCCTGCATGAATGAGTTTTTCTAAATCATGTTTTGACATCAGCCCTCGTAAGTTTGGCAATAATTTTGAGGTGGAAAAAATCTGATTTAGTTATCGCTTTCATGTGGCTGTTGAAATTTAGATCACTGTCAATTAATACACCAAGATTTGTAATAGTATCCTTTGCTTTCAACCCTTTTGTGTCAAGGAGAGTGGCAACCCTAAGTCTTTCCTATTTTTTACCAAATATAATATGTTCAGCTGAAGAACATTTTGAGACATCCAGGTGTTTATTTTTTCTATACACTGACACAGAGATTCAAGGGGACCATAGTCGTTTGGCGACAAAATCAAATTATTTTGGATGATTTGTCCAAGTGGGAGTATATAGAGGTTGGCCCAAGATCGGCCCTGGGGGAACCACAGGTCAAGGACATTGGTGTTGAGGAACAGTTTCAATGGCAACAAAAAGCTCCTTTCTTGTAGATATGATTTGAGCCAGTTAACTATGCCTGTAAACCCAACCCAGTGTTCTAGTCTGTGTAGTAAAATATTGTGACTGACAGTGTCAAATGCTGCACTAAGGTCCAGTAGCACTAGGACTAATGTTTTACCTGAGTCTGTGTTGGTATTATGTCATTTATGATTCTCCTTTTACCATCATAGCTCTGTTCTGAGTGTGTGGGGACATAGACACACCAAAGAACACGCCGCAGAAATGATCAGATAAGGCCAGGTCTTTAACGGCTGTAGAGACATCGATACCCTTTGTGCTCTTTGCCAACAAGGGGTGGGGTATGGCGAGAGTGTGTTGGTCCCTGTACATGCTGTGGTAGGGAGAAAGTATCGATTAGTGCAATTAATTCCCCTTGGCATAATTGTTTCAGGATTATCCATGCAAGTTTAGATCCCTGATATAATAAGACAGTCAAACTATGCAAATGACTGATAGCAGTTCACCTAGCTCTTCAAGAAAGAAAAGACTTTAGCTGAATGTTTTGGAGGCCTGTAGATGATCGACCAATAAAATCTGAGCAGGAGACTTAATGCGTGCGCACAGATATTCAAATGAAGTAAAGTCACCAAATGATGACTGATTGCACTGAAAAAGATGTCTTGAAAATTGTCCCCCTCTCTTTTTATTTGCTCTGGTAGCACTCAAAAACTGAAATTTGAGGGAGATGAGATGAGAGTAGCAGCACTATTTGCTTGATCTAACCATGTCTCAGTTGAAAGTAAAAAATCATTAATTAAGAATGGTTTGTTTGAAAGAGATCTGATATTAGGAGTGCTAGTTTTCCTGTAAGTGTTAGGGAAATATGGTCCACTGGGGAAATATGAGGTTGTTGTGGTACAGGTAGGAGGATGTTGGTTAAGCATTTCTGGAAGACGACTGCCCTACTTGGAATAAGCTACTGGTAATTGACTTAATGCCTACATAGTTTAGGCTGTATTATACCAGACTTTGTGGTAAGTAAAAGAAAAAAGTAAATATCGTCATATTAGGCTACTTTTATTTGCCTTATTTGTGGGCTGACAAACTGACTATGACAATACATTTTAGCAGATGCATAGCAATGACCTATATCCAATTATTAACCTACACTGCGTTGTGTAGGCTATGAAAACTATTTTAAAACGCACAGGCTGTAGTCCCTACCTGTAGTCCATGACAACAGTGTTGGGATCATGTAACCTACGTCTCCCCAAGTATTTAAAACAAAATAAATGTCTATTACTTATTGCATCCCCTCTATTGAAATCCAGAGACTTCTTCTTCTTATTACAGTGCATGAAAATGCCCTGTTCTGTTATCCGAAGTCTTCTTCTTATTCTTCTTCTTCCTTTTAAATTTCTGCGTCTAATTCAGCTTCAACCATTTAGCGAGAAACCGTTCAAACTTTATGGCGTAGGTCTTGAAAAGGACACTTGAGGGAATGTATTTTTCACTTTTGTAAACTTTATACTTTTTGAGATATTAATAGAAAACAAGCATATTTCTTCCCCATAGACCTTGCATTGGCCCTATGACATCACAATGGGCTAATTAACTTGATTTTCACCTGTATCAACTTCCAGCTGCTCAACTAGACCAACTCTCTCTGTGTATATCCATTCTACAAGGATATAAGGCACATTCCATCCAACTTTCTATCCATCTTCATCCTCTTCAAACCATTCACTCATCCACCCATTAAACTATCCATCAACATCCATTAAACAATCTGCCTATCAACATTCATTCAACTTTCTGTCTATCAACATCCATTACACTATCTACATTTAACTTTTAAACTACTCTGTCTCAGGCTTTAAGCATACAATCTGGCTCTCTTAAGACTACAGATCCTGTTCAACTATTTCATCTGCCCACAACTGTTTCAAAATAAATGTCCTCATTACAATAATTCACTATCAAGTCTATTTTGTCACAAAAATAACAGCTGCTTGCCAACACATCCTTTGTGCACTGTTGTCTGGGTCCAAAGATAGGGCCCAGTCTGATAAGCATACTATTTGGATTGGCCTTCAATGTCTCCTACTGTCTGTTTGTATGTTATATTACCTATTTTAATTCTATATGATGCCATGGTATAACAAAAGAGTGTACCAGACACTTTTAAATGAATAAATTGGAAGCCAGTCCTGATACATTTAGTTTATGCGAAAGTGGCTTTCATCAATGGCGACAAACTCCCTTTCATCTACAAGCCTTGAGAAAATCTGACAAAAGCCAATTTACCTCATTAAAAGGTGCTCTAAGCGATGCCAGCGTTTTTCATGCTAAAACATTTTTATGTCACTTGCAAACATCACCTAACCATCCGTAGCTGTCTGTGTCCTGAATACACTATAAAAAATGCAATCTCTGTGGACAGCCCAGGCTCAAAAGCGGCAATAAAACAACCTAGGCAAACCTAGCTATAAAAACATAACAAACTGTTCCAGCAAATCACAGACGAGATGCACGTTTTGGAAGTTTCCAGTGCAGGAGCAGCACAGGGAGGGAGGGAGGAAATAGCGAGCTAGCTCTGTTTTTGTTTGAAAGTTAAACAGAAGTGTGTGGCCGTTGCCAGCATAAACACAGCACCTTCTAATAAAAGTTACAGTATTCTGAAATCACAATGTAAGAATTTCATAAACTAGGGGAACATATTAGTCTGTCACTTAAGGTTGTACCAGTGATTGCAGGCCCAAACATAAATGATCACATTCATGTAATCTTTCCTCACATTCCACTAGTGCCCGCCCCATAAGCAGGCTGTCAAAAAAACGCTCTGTAGGCAGCCGGCTCCGAGATCTATACACAAACGTAGATGCTTAACAGTGCTACCAACCACTAGCCTGGAAAATCCTGATAATCTAGAAAGAACAATGTAATGGCCCAACACGAGGGGCGGCAACAAGCATGCATTTAAAAATCTCACTGCACGCAATTGGATCCAAAATAAGTAGTGTTCCAACCAATCACCGATGAGATGCGCGTTTAGGAGAGTATCAATTACATGGGAGGCAGGGGGAGGGAGTAGCTAGCTAGCTCTGTTTTTTTTGAACGTCAATGGAAATAAGCGTTACCCACTTAATCAGCCCCTGATACGAAAGCCTTTAAAGATTAGGGATCTGCTAGTCCACAACTTGAACACAACCTGCACTTAATACCTGATTACCAACTTTTTAGAAGCAAAGGTCTTCTGAATTCAGTAAGATACTGGTTAAATATCACAATTATCACTTTTGAGAAAAATCAAATTCGAACGGATATCAAATATCAAGCAATGTAGTTGAATATCTAAGGTTTCCATTAGAACACAAGCATGTTCAATGAATGAGTGAAAGTGGCTGCCTTGTCTTGCAATAAACAGCTGGACATTCCTACACTCTTTAAACTACACTACTACTTTAAATTTAACTGTGAACCATCAAATACCCCCTAGATTTAAGTGCCCATCAGTCTCAACATTTAGCAATATAATAAAACAGTCCTGAAGTAAATGATAAATCTGTAACCCCTTTTTAACGAGTGCTAGTCACGCAGCACAGTAAAGCTTAACTTAGTTACACTAAATAATGGCGCAACAGGATCCTGAATTCTCAGCGGTGATATAGTGAATTGGCTGAGATTCCTGATACCATAAATATAAATGTATAGCTGTGTAGGGATTATAAATAGTAAATATGAATATGAATAATTATAAATACAAATTTAGTAGCGCGGTGCCTCCACTGTAAAAATACTACACTTAGCTTAGGCTAGTGTATTATGCACTTCTACAGAATGTAAATAACAATGTGAAAATAATAATCAGACTAGTGAATGTATTTAAATGAATTGCCAATACACTCTGGATATAAAGAAATATAATAATTAAATATTTATTTAATAATAGCCACGTCGTGAACGTGACAACCCAAAAGCTGACAAATGTCAGGAAGCGAACAATTCACTCAAGGGTAACGTTAACAGGATAAAACCGAACCTTTGTGCTACAAAGAGCCTGTGGAGAACACCACCAGGCATGAGAAGGCTGCTCTGATGCTAGACGTGATGCTACTAGCATGTGCTTGCTCTGCACTCCCAGTTTGCCATAAGTCAAATGATCAGTAGGCCTCCTTTCCCTATGTGACCTACGCACTACAAGGGGCACTGACTCTGAGGGAGCTGCAGCGGTAGTTACAGGACCATCAGGACAGCTACCATCCCTGGCCTGCAGCTGCTCGTCTTCTATTACTTCAAGGGACCTGTATGGAGAGATGGGGAGTGCAGTGTTGAGGGGAGATGCGACTACATCATTAGGTGTGTGCACTAACCTAGGGCCTCTAAGTGGGGTGGAGACACACGGCGCAGTGGAATCTGGTATAGGCTGACGGACCTGTGTGCTAGCACTCAGAGGAGTGTTTTCCACTGCATCCTCAGCAAAACAGCCATATTCCGAATCTGAATCAGAAGAGCTAAGTTGTCCAAGATCTTCAGTAGGCAACACTTCAGAGACACCAACCCTAACGATTCTCCTTAACCCTATGCCTCACAGCTCTTGGGCGGGCTGGAGAAGTATCAGCCAATGGGCCCAATCTCACCTCCTGTCCCAATGGCAAAATGTGGTTGCGGTGCATCACCTTGATGGGTCCTTTACCATCCACGGGCCTCAACCTGTACACAGGGAGGTCAGAAAGCTGACTGTCCACTACATATGGACAAGAACTCCACCTATCTGCCAACTTCTGCTTCCCTTTTAAACCAAGGTTCCGAATCAACACCCGATCCCTGGGAACGAGGCGTGATACCTGACCTTCTGATCATAGCGCACCTTGTTACTATGATTCAGCTTGTCAGCAGATGCCTGAGCTAACTGATAAGCAGCTTGTAGCTCCTACTTCATCTTTGCCACATATTGCAAATGTGAGGAGGATGACCGTTATCCATTGACACACCAAAACAAACATCAACCGGGAGCCGTGCTTCCGACCAAACATAAGAAAATAGAGGCGAACAACCAGTAGTCTTATTTGGAGTGCAATTATAAGCATGAAATGCGCTATGTGCTGACTCCATTTTGACTTCTGATGGGACTCCAAAGTGCCTAACATGTCTAACAAGGTTCTATTGAACCTCTCAGGCTGGGGATCCCCTGAGAATGGTAATGGACGTCGCGTGACTTCTTCACCCCCAACATGGTCAGCATCTCTTTCACCCAACCCGACTTTCCAAAATCCTACAGGCAGGCAGCCCATAATGAATGAAGTATTTTCCCATAGAGTCTTCTCGCAACAGTGGTAGCTGTCTGGTCCCTGGTAGGAAAAGCTTGAGCATATCTCGTAAAGTGGTCTGTAATGACCAACACATTACCAACATTCGAGAGTCAGGCTCAATCGAAAGCAGTCGATACACACCAGATCCATGGGCCCTGAACTCTGGGCGTGAGAAAGAGGGAGCAGCCAGCTGAGGCGTTTTTCCGCTTGATGCAGCTCACCGCGTCTTACAGTATTTCTCTGCATCAGTCTTCATACGAGGCCAGTAAAACCGATCATGAATCAAGCTGTATGACTTATCGAACCCCAAATGGCCAATATCATCATGCAGAGACTCAAAAACAAGCCTATGAAACTGCTTAGGCAATACCAACTGCCTCACACGCTGGTCGGCCTGCTTTACTGTCCTATAAAGTAGCGGGTGCCTCGCATGAATGCTACTGACAGGTGACTTTTGTCTTACAGCATGCCAAACCTCTCCTATAACAGGATCACCTTTCTGGGCTTCGTGAAGCTCACCAGAACTGAATGTGGGCAGCTGATCAGATGCTACGGCGGATATATGACAGTACGCCATGGGAACAGCTGACTCATAACTGCAAAACTGATCAGCCACATGGGGGAAAGAAGGGCAAGCAGCTCTCTGCGTGGCCACAACCTGACAAATAGTGTTAATTTCTGTCAGGCGAGGCGAGAGGAAATATGTTAGATCAGCGACCTTTTTTCATGACTAAGGCGAGACGATGACGAGGCGGCAGTAATGTCCTGAAACACTGACTAAGACTATCTTAAGATGCATTATTGTTGTGAAAAAGACGAGACTAAAATGTTTTGCATGAAATAAAAACTAAGATAAAATCTCTCTTCATTTAGCTTCTACAAAATGAGACAGAATATCTAGCGGTTTATGTTTTCAAAATATTCAATGAGTTCATAATGCAAACAGCTTTCCTGTAAGGCTAGTTCACGTGCTGTTGCTGCAACCCTGTGGCTGCAAATAATGAAACTACATGGAACAAGAACACTGAAGATTTCTGCCAGAGTTAGCAAGCTAACTACCTAAGCTTTTATGCCACAAAGCTTCTCTCATACAAATTAACATTCCCCAGAATGTCCATACGAAAATGTTCATCATGTAATGTCAACTATTTAACTAGTTAGACTGATGATGCAAAGTTTGCTAGCAAGTAAGCTAATATGGAAAGTTAAGCTAGCAAAGTTAGCTATGGCTAAGATAGAGAGTCTGTTTGGGGGAATGTGTTGTGTTTGATAGATATAAGCCATCTAGTGAGAAGGAGTAAAACATTAATACTTTGGCCTATGACAGTGTTTCTCAAACTTTTTCAGTTTCAGGACAACTTAACTAACCCTAGCTAAAAAAAATTAGACCTACTTCAACAGTAGCCTATAATTAGTCTACACAATAGGCCTACTCACTGAACCACCTTGCTTATTGTCTTTGTACTTTGCTTATTGTGTGGATTCATACTGTATGATTTAAACTGGCATATCTTACATAGACAGTGTTGCAGAACTGTTTTTACATACAAGTTGGTTCAATATTGCAAACAACTCATCTATATTATATTTTACCACGTCTGCTCGTGGACTACTTGGGATAGCTTGTGGACCACCAGTGATTCCCGGGCCACACTTTGAGAAACGCTGGTCTACAAATATGACAGAGGTCCAGTCAAATCTTACTGTCTATGGTCAAATCCCAGCCGAGCTATAACTGTAGCTGTGCATGTAAACATACTGGCTGACAAAAAATCAGAATGAGTAATTATAACAGACGAGTAGCCCTGTGGACACACAATTTTGTTGGAAAATTGAGATGTGTGAAACACTATTTGACTCAAATGGTAATCAGAAATAATTTGTTTAAAAAAAAAAGACAAAATGTGTTGACTAAAACTGACTAAGACTAAGATACCTTTAGTTTTTTTTTTACTAAAACTAGACTAAATGATCTAGACTTTTAGTGGACAAAACTTGACTAACAAAAATGATATTTGAATGACTAAACATGACAAAAGACTAAAAGGACATTTCCCCTGGTCACAAGACTAAGACTAAATTAAAAATAGGTGACAAAATTAACACTACTGACAAATAGCTCGCACCCCAGGAGCCGGAATCTCTTGCCACTCATCATCAGGGGACAGACTGATGTGAGGACAATGCCGACAACCAGTGCATCAGCATCCGTATTCCTCCATAAAGGTAGTCCAGGCCTGTACTTCAAGCTGAAGTCTGAAGGGAAAGTGGACAATGCTGACAACCAGCTTACGACCAGTGGCATCAATTTGGCAGACTTAGTTATGTAAGTCAAAGGGTTGTTGTCCGTCCTGACTTCAAAGGCAGCCCCATAAAGGTAGTCATGCAGCCGATCCACTATAGCCCACTTCAAAGCTAAAAACTCCAGCTTGTGAGCTGGGTAAGACCTTCATCCCTCAACCTGTCCAGAACCCTCATGTTCCTCTAAAGTGCGACCAAACACGATCAGATCGTCCAAGTACACAAGAACTTCCAGAAAGTTCTTGTCCCCAACAGTCCGCTCCATAACTCTCTGGAATGTGGCAGGGGCACCACAGATTCCCTGAGGCATGTGCTCAAATTGATAGAAGCCTAAAGGACAAATAAAGGCAGTCTTCTCTTTATCTGCCTCGCTCATGGGAATCTGATAGTAGCCACTTCTCAAGTCCAACACCGAGAACCACTTACTACCAGAGAGACAATGGAGGGCATCCTCGATTCTGGGAACAGTGTACTGGTCAGGGATGGTTCGCTGGTTAAGCGTTCTGTAGTCAACACACATCCTGACCTTGCCGGACTTCTTACGCACCACTACAATGGGCGAGGCATATGGACTCCGAGACTCTGAAATGATGCCATGGTTCTGGAGCTCCAACAAATGCTGACGCACATCTTCCAGATCAGCTGGAGCTAAACGCCGAGATCGCTCCCGAAAAGGCCGTGAATCATTCAAGCGGATCTCATGCTGGGTGCTTCTCAAGCAGCCTACATCCCACTCACTACAAGAAAACACTTCCTTCCTCTGCATTTTTCTCTCAGAGGCTGCTGCCGCCTCTGGCATGGGAAGAGCAGAAGAAGTCAAAAGAAGCAGAAGAGAGTTCACTGATATTCTTAGAAGTGTTGGCTGGAATCTGTGGCAGGAAAATCATGTGACTGAGCCAGGGCTTCACAAGGGCTGATTTGAAGAGCACATTTTACCGTAATCTGACCCAACTAACAGGACTGGATGGACAAGGACTAAAAGGGCTCATGGATCAATAACAGGCTGGTCTACAGGACTAAAAGTCATGGGCAGAAACTTGGGCAGAGCTGCAGGTCAGGCCTTAAAACAACAGGTTTAGCTCTTGTGAACCACACTGTGCCATGCTTTCCACACCTTCCTGAGAAACACCTGTGTGCTTAAAGGGACTCAAAACCTCTTTCATCACAGGGTGTATGGTCAGCGTGTTAAGAAACCCATCTCCAGCCTGTTAGCGACAAGAATGGAACAACTTCCTCACCAAGTAAGTGTTTGTGCCAACCAAAATGGCTATTCCCCGTTTTGTCTGAGGGTCAGGACACACAAGAGCCAGAGTGTCCACTACCTGAGGCACACCAGTAACTGCTTCAGTGAACTCGAGCCTAAGAGATAAACATCCATCATATGGGTAAACATCCATCAGCCTGTTTATGGGTAGATTGCAGGAACATACTTAAATAGCAAAATTGAGATAGTTCCCACACTGTTTTATTTCTTGATTTTTTTCCAACAAGCGTTTGCAGCGTCTTCAGGCAGGCTCTGAGCCAGCTTCAAATGCAGTGGTATTGCTTCAAATAGGTAAAAATAACAAGATGGTGACCTGAGAACCACTATCGAGCAAAGCTTTGGCATAAACACCCTGTATCTGCGGGCACCTCAGCTGGGGCCCCACTAACCCAGATGGCAGTTGTGATTGGCTGATTTTGATTGGAGGTGAACAATGAGCGGAACGTGTTTTGTGTGATGGAGCTCTGTGCCGTTCCTTCACTGAGCTCCGGGGGAGTTTTCCTGCTGCTGTGTCCTTTTAAGTAGTTTCTGATTAACCAACCTAAGGTTCTCTAAGGCAACTTGTGCACTCTCGCTTGGTGTGGCCATCAACCCCACACTTATAGCAAAAGATGCCAGGCAAGGGAGAAAATGCAGCAGACTTTGGCTGGCTCGAGGAAACAACCCTCAGGGAAACAGCCGTGAAAGTACTCTGGCTCATTTTTCGTGACTGGCGTAGTGCTAGGAGTGACTGGGACAGCGGTTAAAAGTCGAGTCACTAGAGACGTCAACTCCTTAACCTCTTTCCTCAAGCTATCCACCTCAGACGTCACCGGAGTCAAAGACACTTGAGGGACAGCGACAGCAGCAGTCACAGGGACCCGGGGATCAACACCAGTGGCAGTCACAGGAACCTTTGCACTCTCTCTCACTCCCTGCAGTGCTCCTCCTCTCTCACGCATCAGCTGAGAAAAGGAAGGGGGATCTCTCAAGTTATGCGTCATCCATGCGCGCAGAGCCACTACATCATTGGTGTGGCGCACCTTTGAATAGTTGTTCAATGCGAGCATGATTAAAGTCCGCAGCTAGCCTGGCGGGCCATCCTATATCATTGAAATGTATAGTCTGGAATCGGGAACCATTCACCTCCCACTTAATCCAAGGGCGGGCAGAGAATTGTCTTTCAAACTGCATAGGCATGCACAGGCCAGCACACCATATCCGAGATCCGGTCGGCAAACAGCAAATACATCCTTCTTTCAAAAGGAATGACTTAAGTGCATTGTGTTGCTCAACTTTCAAAAGAAAAAGCACAAGTCCAACTCCTCCAAAGTTGACGCCAACGCCGATTCAAAACAAACCGCTCTTAGTTAGCCATAGCCACCTTCCTTGAATGTTCACCGCACACAGGACTGTCGTTATCCCTGTTAAGCCCGCTTTAAGACTCTCTAACAAAATAGGAGCGCTTGTGATTATTGACGCCCACCAAGGCAACACAATAGAAATCCCTATGGTTTGGATACTAGAATGCACAGGCTGAGTACAAATTAAGCCAGCCCGCTAGTGCGCTCTCTAGATTTCTAAACTAGTCCCAGCATCAATGCCTCCACTCGAGAGAGCACGCGATGGAGAAGCTTGTCCAGGCGGTACAGAAAGTAAGCTGAAAGTTTCTTTCCATCTTCCTGGAAAGCATGGCTTAAATGAGGTCATAAGATCGACGCCACTCTCAGGGGACCCATAAGCAGTGTCAAGAGCAGTGTCAAGTAATCAGTAGCAGTAGCAGACGGACTACTGACTTTCAAGAACCTGACTATGTCTGCAGGCCCACATAAAACTCCTATGCGCTGCCGGCAAGCGGCATCACCTGCACTGCCACTCAATGATCATCTGTCTGATTAGCCTGCTCCATCCAGACCTCATAGTCTTCCTCACCTGGGGAACAGGTAAGTAAACCAGAGAACTCTCAATTTCCTATAGCTAGGCACTTCAACAGATGCCTGGCTACAGCGTCAACCAGCTTGTCTATAGCAGTGACTTAAGCCAACACTAATGTCAGGTTTAGAGGCTGAGGACCCAGAACAGCCGCCTGTACATCACCCATTGACTTACCCTCCTTCTGTAACAATGCCAACAACTTGGCTTCAAAATCATCCTCTTTAGGAACAGGACTAGCAGACAACTAAAATGTCACCACATTAATGGCCAACGGACCTGCCTCACCTTATTCCCCAGGAGGGACAGAGCTCTGATCAACTCAGCAGACATCTCCAAAACTAAACAAACAAAATGTAAGGTGCCTACCCGGTTTTACCAAGTATCTTGAATCCGAACCTAGAACCTTGACTGTACCAAGCACACAGATAACCACCGCCATCAGTAGCCTCCATTGGCACTGGGCTAAGAATAACAGCATGAGACAAATCAACATTCTGCTCACGGCTCCACTCAACAGCCTGACTAAGGTCCATGTTAAGAGCTGCACAACAAACAGTAGAAGCTAATAACTAAAACAAGACAAACACAGCTACCTACCAAGCTTTGGTAAACAGGAAAATCCCAGCGGTGCCTCCAAAATGTAACCCCTTTTAACGGTGCTAGTCACTCAGCACAATAAAAGCCAACTTAGTTACACTAAATAATGGTAGCGACAGGATCCTGAATTCTCAGCGGTGGAATAGTGAATTGGCTGAGATTCCTGATACCATAAATATAAATGTATAGCTGTGTAGGGATTATAAATAGTAAATATGAATATGAATAATTATAAATACAAATTTAGTAGCTGTTGCCTCCACTGTAAAAATACTACCTTACCTTAGGCTAGTGTATTTCATGCACTTCTACAGAATTTAAATAACAATGTGAAAATAATAATCAGACTAGTGAATGTAGTTAAATGAATTGCCAATACACCCTGGATATAAAGAAATATAATAATTAAATATTTATTTAATAATATTACCGTCAAGGAACATTGACAACCAAAAGCTGACAAATGTCAGGAGCGAACAATTCACTCAAGGGCAACGTTAACAGGATAAAACCGAACGTTTAGGAATGGTAATGTTAAAGATTAACATATAATGCTATGTTAGCTTAAGCTAAACAGACACCAGTGTGGAAAGAAACAAAGTCAGTGATACATTACAAACAACATACCATACAATCACAAGAATAATCACATTAATATAGTATTAACCCCATACTTATTAAAATAAAGATAGCCCCAACCCCCCCCTTTCGCTGGCCCTTGGAGCTCGGTGGTGCACAAGTGAGCTGCAGGCAAGACAGCAACCGCTGAACCAAAGATTGTTAAGGCGGAGCAAGATACTTCGTCGTAGTTCATGTCTATGGGCGCGAAATGGGGATCGAATCCTGTCTGCAACAGCAGCTGCATAAATAACCAGCGCACACCTGATATAAGGTTGATTTTCTCCAGACTGGAATGCTCAAAAATGCTAAAAATGTACCTGAAATGTTCAGAAGGGTTTGAGGATCATGAAAACGTGCCCGAAATTCACATTCCTAACTCTATAGAACCAAGACCTTAGCATTTGTGGTGAAATTCTGAGCTATGCCCATAGACTTCAATGGAGCAGTCGCTGCCTCTGCTATGCATAAAGGATTTTGACCCCTCGTATGCGATCCGGTTCCCGGAAGTGGCTCCTGATGAAATATCTTGCTCCGCCTTAACAATCTTTGGCTGAAGCCATCTCCAACTCGCCGTGGTGATCCAAGCGAGACGAAAGAGAACGAGTGTGTGTGTATGTCAGTGTAAATGCGTAGACGCACTCCAACCAATCACTCCAGAACGGAAGATTCCGCTCAGTCCTGACTCAGGGGAATGGGAGGCAGCTATGTCCCAGCTAGCCGAGGATGACTCCGGTGGAGAATGTTGCTGCAGTCAGACTGCACACCTCAACAGCAGCAGCTGGTAGCGGGAGTAGCACCGGGTGGGCTCAACACTGCCGTGGGCCCAGCACCGAGGCAAAACGCAGTCGCCCTGGGAGGAGAAGTCCGGTGGGCCCAGCAACCGAAGCACAAATCCGAAGTCCGCCTCCCAAGGAGAATGCAACAGGAGCTAAGTCAGCTAGCTTCTACCCAGGTCAGGATAGCTTCCCAGCTACAAAATAGCCGATAAATAGCATGAAAGTCTGACCAGCACTACTACAGACAGCTTAAGTATTCTTTCTCTCTCCAGTGCAAACTCGGACCAAGGACTGACTTTGAGCAAAGATTCTCCTCCGCTCCTGAGGTGTTAGAATGTTCAGAACTCACCATTTCGCGGGCATTAAACATTTACAAATTATTATTGGATAATATCAAACCCAAATTAAACACAGAGAAACAAACAAATCTGATTGGTCTAAAAAAATTTAATTCCACATCAACATATTGCAAAACATAAAGCATTATGGTCATTGTAGTGACAAAAATTAAACAGTGCAAGTGGTAGTAAACACTATAAATAGATTTCACAGGTGCTTTCAAATCCAAAACCAAACAGAAAATATTCTGCTTTTTTGATAGGCCTGACGCCCAAACTAAAATGCATGTCTCACAATAAAACGATAATGTAAGAAATAAAGGCCTGCATCGAGGAAAAGGGTGGATGGAAGACATGAGATTGAGATTCATATTTTATAAGGTGCTAAGTCCTTTTCTCTTTATTACCAACATATAATTGGGCGCCCGACTGGCTGCTCTTTTGACGCGACCGTGCACTGGTAAGAAAATAGGACCCTTAGTGCTGAAATGCACATACCGAAATGATACTGATGGTGAATTGATACAGATTTTAACAAGATCTGTTGTTCTCACAGTATAATCGGGGAGAATATCTGCTTCCTGGAGGCGAGAAAAGGGGTTTTGGAATGTGCTGGAGGGTAGGAAGCATCAAGACCCATTCTGAGACTAGTCAAGACACTGCAGTAAAATGGTTAGCAAACCGTCCATGCCCCCGTGAATATTTCAATTTGTTTCAAGGACGAGAGTGTCCAAAGGGGTGAAAACCACTTTAAATCGGGTACTATTGACTGTTGTGTGTCCAAGGGTCAGCTTGTGGGTTTTGTAAGGGCCAGCATGAGGGACAAGACCTACAAAGTTGTTGTGTGTGGTGAGCCCAGTGGTGAGCTGCAGGAGGTTGGTACGCTAGTACACATTATCTAGGCTACTGCAGCCTTCATACTGCACGAAATCATATCATCAATCATTAACCTAGAAATACTTCTTCGTACATTTAATAAACATTTTGTGTAATAATTCACAGCAAGTTAATAAACTGAATATGGTGGTCCAAGAGCAGACCATGCATCAGGATGGCAGTCAGATAACAAGCACAATGTTGCTAACGCTAACCTCACACACACACGATAAAAAATACACCATGGTAAATATAACATTCAATACCAAAACACTATTATTTTCTACATCGATTATTCCTGAAAAAAACCTAACTGCACATTCACTATAAAAAATCACTGTTTGGAGGAA
Source organism: Alosa alosa (assembly GCF_017589495.1). Taxonomy (NCBI): domain Eukaryota; kingdom Metazoa; phylum Chordata; class Actinopteri; order Clupeiformes; family Clupeidae; genus Alosa; species Alosa alosa. The sequence goes on from NW_025962983.1 coordinate 182,918, forward strand.
AGGGGTTCACGTGTTGTCGGTTTGAAATATTCAAATGGCATTTTCGCTTGGTTCGCGCATTGCTTATATATTATTCAGTGAGGCTGTGGTTTATGGGATGAGTAGTTCCTTCTGCTCGAAAATGAAAAATGTACACAGTCCCAGGACTTTTTTTGACTTTCTGTTTTTTTTCACTAAAAATGATATGTTGTATGCTTTTATGAGTTACCGTAGCTGATTAGCCTAAGACATGCTCTAAAAAACTCTCTCTTCCCCTAGCGCCTGTGAAAAAAAAAACCACCCTTACCTTTGTAACACTGCCCCAGTGTCAGGAAGTGTAACGATTGTAAACGAATTGTTTTACTCATCCAAATAAACATACATGCCATACAGGCGCCCGGCTAGAAAAAAGGTGAGCGATGGAGTTTCTCAGACATCTGTCATGATTAGACCAGAAAAAGAAGCAAAACCGAGAAAACAGTGCATGAAATTGCCAATACTGCATAGTTTACCTTAAAAAATTATGTTTATGTGTACATTTAGTGACTGTACACCCATTGGTCCTGGAGATTTTGTGGTGTTGGGAGCGGCGGTTGCTGGAAGAGGATATTGTCTCACACGCACTCTTTCTCACAAACACACATATATACATCAACACACACACACGCACACATACACAGACACACTCACATCCACAGGCACACACATCCACACACACACACACACAGACAGAAACACACACATGCACACACTCATATCCACATCCACACACACACACACACCGACAGAAACACACACATGCACACATCCACATACACACAGACATGCACACACATAAACACACACACACACACGCATGCACACATATACAGATGCGCTCTCTCTCGCAACATGTTGTGAATGATTTGGGTCGCCAATGTTTTGTGACATCAAAATATGGTCACCTGCCAAAAAAGGTTGGGAACCCCTGACCTATGGTCTATGCATCTTGGTCAACCATATTGCAAACAATGCTTTGCTTCACCATTTAAAGTGAAAGGTTATTCATTGTTATATTTCATATAATAATAATAATAATAATAATAATAATAATAATAATAACTAGATAAAATTCGCGATAAGGCCAAAATATGACCGCCCCGCCACTGCACTCAGTCCTGTACATCCGTTCATGAAAAATAAATCACACTTCAATTTGTCTCCATATTTTACCCCATCCCACTCTTGAAACTTTTTGTATGCTTGTTTGGCATGCCTGAGAGTAGCCTTACTGGTGCTGAAAAGGTGAATAGATTTGTAGAATAGCCAAAGAAGATGTAGCATTATTATAAAACCTTTAACATCTCTAAAACAATCACAAGTAGGGCAGTTCATCACAGTTCATCCATTGCAACCTGGATTGATGAAAGGTCACTTACACCTGTAGGCTACATTGTATTTGGGAAAAGCAAAGGTATCAGCATAATGTTATTTATTTATTTATTTATAAACAAAACATCTCTTGTCAGTTCCATTGCCGTTTCAACAGCTATCAAAAAAACAAAGGTCATTTTGGATGGATGGATATTTTGTGAATGTTTCTTCCTTTCTACATAAGATTTTAGTCATCTTTAGTTCATGTAATACCTTTACTGTCAATGCACAAATTAAGTAACAGTAGTCTGAAACGTTATTGTTAATGCACAAATTAAGTAACAGTAGTCTGAAACCCAAAATGTTGTTTTACATCTAGTGGTGCAAATAACTGACATGTCCAAATGGGCCTTGATGAAATGCGTCAATTAGACTGTGAATACACATTTTAGGCCAACGTTGAAGAGCTGTTGTCCGCTATTGTTCGTGGCAATATAGGCTGATTCATGTTCCCTTGCATTTGTGTAACTGAGGTTCATGGCTAGTCTGGGTTTCACCAGACCAACCTCAATCTTTTAAGAAATCAAAAAATAAATAGCGGGCAGATCAGGCTGGGTTCACCAAGCCTAGTCCATAGGCACGATATTGTTCACGCGCCTGGCTATTCTAAATGCAAAAAATGGCATCAGGAGTTATGACAAAGCTGTAACTAAACACACTAGATCCCATTAGAAAGCTGTTAGCTTCCCAAGCTACAGGTAGGCTTATATGGTAGGCCTATTTACAACATAAATTGTCAATAGGCTATGCTGCTTACACAAATAAAATCTCCTTTGGAAACCAATGGCTTACTTTGACAGTATCAAGCGGACTTAAACTGCCATATCGTGGTAAAGTTGTAATAAAATTCACGCATTCCATGAGTCAAGGAGCGAATGAAGTAGCCACTTCTTAAATGTGGGACCCACTACACAGTAGCTTAAGGTAAAAAGGCTAAAGCTGTTTCATAATGAAACGAAGGTGTCATTGTTTTGACACTCACACCAACACGTGCTTTTTAATTTCACAGACTACAACTACCAAGCTGGAATCAAAGCACATCGATTCCCCCCTCTCACACCCTGCACGCACTTAAAAACAAAAATAAACAGGCTGCCTCAGTCTCAATGATATATAGGCAAAACTGTATCAGACCGGTGTAACGTTGGTAAATCTTCCATTGCACAGAATGATTTTTTGTAGCACATTACAACAAAATGACAAGGTCGAAAGAGCTACCATTACAGTGCTGCTATCAATTTGTTTTGGTATAACCAAGATTTATAGTTTTCTACAAATCGCAATCAATCAAATTGGCCTCCCATCATCACTCAACCAACGCTTAATCCAGGTAATATTACCTAGGTCCTATTGGATATTATAAGATTAACATACCTGCAGTAAAAACCAAAGCATGTCCACATAAACATCCTCAGATTTATTTCGCCAAGAAGAAATGGGAATTACATTTCATGTGAACATCATCCTATCCCATAGGACGTTTCTTCAGTGTAAACTATAGTCCTTGTAGTAGAAGCGTCCATTGTTATTCCAACCCACGCGAACTTCCAACAAAATTACGCCTCTCACTGCAACGATGCGCGCCATCTAGTGGACAAACGACTACTTATATCCAATACTGGAAAATGCAGCCATGATGATGATGACGTAATATATATAGGGGGAAAGTGAAAACCAGCGCCCCAAGTGGTTAGTGTTCCTATCGAAGTATTATTACAGCTCAATGTTAAGTCCCATAGACCTATTTTAAAAAAATATTGTGAAGCCAAATCAGCGAGTGTTATCCAATTAAAAAAAATATTTTTCAGTGTCTATACACAGTAATAATATTCTAACTGTGAAAATATCAGACCTTATTTTGCCTTATTTAAAAATCAAGAAATTGTCTTTTGTTTCATAAACTAACTACAAAAAGAAGTCAATGCGATCTTTACCCTTCAACGTTACTCACGGTAGTATTGTTTGTTTATTAGCCTGGTTAGCATTGACACTTAACACTTACAGCTAGCTCTTTTCCATGTGAGAGAAGCACACCAGTTATCCTGACATAAAGGTTATCACCACGCTGGGTTTACATCAACGCCCGCTATTACAAAAATATGTTAAGCCAGTTAAGCAAATTGCGATTGATCAGTTAGAGATTAGTGCCCAAGCATGTGACGTCACATGCAGCTGTAGTTCCTTATCACCGTGTTACGACAAAAACTCAAAACAATTCAACTGGATCCTAAAAATAAGGTATGACCACTTGAAGCAATAGAGGTGATCCCAGTGCCTAACATATGGAAGGCATTAAATTAAGATACCAATGTGCACCGATATATTTTTTTCTAAAAAAAATCCCATCCACTGCTTAAACTCTAGGAACTAAAGAACCACTAGATGCATGCATGAGATTATTTTCCCCTCCCTATTTTGGCTTTCTTTTAATCCTACTGAATTTGTAATATATGTATCGGCCGTTCTAATACCGATAGTATGTGGGTGCCTGTGTGTGTGTGTGCATGTGTATATGTGCAACCGGCCATCTACAGGCCACCGAGTGTACAGTCACTAAATGTACACATAATCTATTTTAAGACCCCCCCATGGATGAAATTTAATAAACTTGGCATACCCCCCCAGAGAATGCCAGGTCAATCATACAAACAAAAATTTGGTGCAGTTCTGAACATCTTAACTGAAGATAGGGGCGATTAAAGCAGAATATTGCATTTTTCATTTTTTTTACCGGGGTGCAAATCACATTTTTAGCATTTTTTGAGCATCTTAACTGAAGATAGGGGTGCAAATCACAAATGAGTGATTATGGGCCAGGTTGGATGTGGCCCCTTGAGACCAACATGCCATAAAAGATTCTTCATCCTCAGTGCCACGGTTCAGGTAGTTATTTAGGAAAAACTGCTTTTATGGGTTGGGGGCGCCAGCATCGGGAGGGAGGGCCCCGGGGACGAAACAAAATTTTTCAGTAAAAGTCTAGTGGGGCTACATACCCACCAAATTTCATGTGCCCGTGGTTCGGTGTCCGGGTATCGTTGACCAAAAATTCAGGAAGTAGATGACGGGAAAAAAAACGTTGACAATCCCTATATGGCGCCAAGCTAGCTTTGCTAGCGGCGGTCATAATAAATAATCTGTATAAAAGTTTAAAATATATTCTTAGCGGCATAATAATAAAATCCCTGTCGGCTCAATCGACAACCCGACATGGAATTAAAATATCACTGAAACACGCCAAAGTTTAAACTATAGCTGATCTACTTCATTATGGGTCGGCAACAGGCTTTGCCAAAACCGCCATCACTGATATTGTTTGGCCCAGTCAAATTATTCTGGCAGTCCTATTTTTTAAAATCTTTATTTTACGATACTGATTAACAAATAGCCTATTCACCAATCAGACTGCGAAGTTGGTGCTAAACAAATATGAGAAAGAACCAGAATGCACTGGATCCTGCTAACTGTGCATAGCCCTCGCGCTTCAATAATGCGCTTTTGTGCTTCTGTTTGAGCAGATAAGCCAATCTTTGAAGGTGTGCCGCTGCGTTTAAATAGTGTGGTATGATATTCTTTTCAAACAGCGACAGCGAAAGTTGCATATCAGATACACAGGTTTTGCATTTGTGAAACCCGGTAAAGATTAACACAACATTTTTCTTTCCATTCTCTTTATAGGCCCAGCTATTTTTCTCCCCAGCTCCAACTCCTGTAGTTCCTTCTCACCTCTGCATGCTAATTATTTTCTTGTAAGCAAACAATAAATATTGTAACATTGTCAGGAGATTGGTCAACCAAGTAGCTTATTTAAGAATAAAAGATAGACTTTATCCATAGAAATATTAGAAATAAGTCAGGCTCCGTGTTAAGCTGTCCATCAATGCCAGAATTATTGTAGCCTAGTGTTGTAGTAATAATAATAATAATAATATAAGCTTTATTTGTATAGCACCTTTCACACACAGAATGCAGCTCAAAGTGCTTTACATTTTGAAGCATGTAACACAATAATAGTCAGTCAGTCATTATCAATCACCTTTTCTTCATTGATGGGACCGCTTATGATCCACTCAGCAACATATCAAAAATATAGAAAATAACATGTCATAAGACTTGCAGGTTTTAACCCTTTACCCCCTACAAGCATCTATATGGCAACTGTGGCAAGGAAAAACTCCCATATTCCAGGAAGAAACCTTGAGCAGAACCTGACTTAATAGGGGGAGCCTATATAATAATATAACAATATTATACAATACAACAATATTATTGTTGATTACATCAGTATTAACATATCACACAGTGTCATAATTTGTATTTATGTTTAGAATTGGATTAGGGGAAAAAAAATACCGGTACCTAGATTTACCTAAAATTACCAGTAGAGGATACCATTAACAATGCTAATCAACAATATACATATTAGGTGATAGCGTTCACTGTATAACAATTTCAGTGAAGTTATTATTTTTCTCTACCAAAGGAGTACATATTCAGCAGAATATGGGTGGCTGTGAGCTACAGGACAATGACATCCCTGGTCCATTCCATTCCTGGGATGCTTTTGACGGAGTGAATAATGCAAAGTGGCAATTCAGTATGCAACAGAAATCTCTTCAGGCTGAAGGTTTATGGAGCCATATCGAAAGAAAAAGTCTTGAGGTGTTGTTTACAAATTTATTCAGCCCAATCTGCATTAGATCCCTGAAGCGCTGTCTTCACATGAGGAAAAATGATGTCATGAGAAAAGGTAAGATAGTCAATGTGTCATAAACTTGTTTTTAAATAATTGAAGATGATTCATTCATTCATTCATTCAACCTTCGTCACAGGATTACTTGACATGGGTTGTGTTGTGTGGTAACTTCAGTAGTTTAATATCTAAATCATGCACTTGAATCACAGTTACTATTTTTATTTCATTCCAATTGTAACTACATATGTGAACAAGCATCATCACAGGTTTATCCCTTCCTTTATCTGGTGTTAACAAGCAGGTGCGCCTGCAGGTGTACGGCCTTACGCACTGAGTGTACCATCAGGCTACTCAACAACGAGAGAGAATTTCCCCTGTGTGTGTATTCACCAGTGTTGTAGTCGAGTCACTATGCCTCGAGTCTGAGTCCAGGTTCGAGTCCCCAGTGTTCAAGTCTGAGTCGAGTCCACTACTCATCCGAGTCAAGTCCGAGTCGAGCCCCTATTGGTCCACGTCAAGTCTGAGTCGAGTCCCTATTGGTCCACGTCGAGTCCGAGTCTGCACTAAAGTAAGCACGTCGTTCCATTTTTTCCCATTGCAGATGAAATCCTTAAAAGCAAAACGGACAATCTTCGGGGCATTGTCTCCAGGCATTTTGGTGCCGTTAAAGTTAACGTTAACGTTTGCTTTGCATGTGAACATGACGTGATGTGCGATGTATGAAATTATGCAGTAACATTCTCTTGCACTAGAATTGGTATTACAAAAAATGTAGATATTAAAATATACCATATATATACCAAATTATAGCCTAATGACATATTACTAGGGCTGTCAAAACTAAAAAAAAAAAACTAATCTCATATATTTTGAAATGAATAATCTAGATTAATCATGATTACAAAAAAGTAAATTTCTCCCTAAGGACTAAAACTTCTTAAATGGCATATTAAGAATATATTATATAATATTATATATTACGAATATATTGGGGCAGCCGTGGCCTACTGGTTAGCGCCGCCTCGACTTGTAACCAGAGGGTTGCGGTTCTAAACCCCGCACCAGTAGGAATGGCTGAAGTGCCCTTGAGCAAGGCACCTAACCCTCACTGCTCCCCGCAGCTGTAGCAGGCAGCTCACTCAAGGGCCAAGATTAGTGTGTGCTTCACCTCACTGTGTGTTCACTAATTCACAGATTGGGATAAATGCAGAGACCAAATTTCCCTCACGGGATCAAAAAAGTATATACTTACTTACTTAATTAAATACAACATAAATCACAAAATTAATGAGTAACGAAAAGGTAAAAGTAAAAACACTTTTATATTATTTGAATGATAATAATGACACAGTAATTGTGTTTTAAAGTATTACTTTCTTAAGAAATACTACTCATTTGATGCTGTTTAACTCCCATTGTTTAAAGCCCATTGTGTCCACACGTTCTCATAATGATCTTTTTTTACCAGCTCCATTCAAAAATAGTCTGGCTAGTCCACAAACTCTAACATTGTTTGTGCCACATGTATAGCACAATATGTTGTGATGATAAACATGATATTAAGTTGGTATAAACAGCTTTCATTCCTTTGGAAAATAGAAGCATGTAATGACATGATGCTAGCTAGACATGTTCTGTTTGCAATTAAAAGTGAATTATGAGTCTGGTAGCCAGTAGCTACCTAGCTAGCTGAGTGGAATGTGTTTTTCAATCGGCATATCATGTCAAATATTTGAAGACTTCAAGACTCACCATTTCCATTACACAAAGGCAAAAAGACAACTCTTCATATGCTTGTCCATTTTCCAAATCACAGTGACTGCAGCCTATGTCAAAGTGCCCTGGCTCTCACAGTTTATAACTGGTCAGTAGTGGAAACCGGATAAATCAATTTCCTCTAACCTCGTCTTTGTTGCCTTCATGATTTCCTTTTTTAAGTTTCTTATATCAATTATCATCAACAATGAGAGGCCAGGAACCTGCCACTCATTTTCTCTCCCTCTTGTTCGCACGGCGTGCTCAGACGTGTTCTCAATTAAATGGAGTAGCATATGTTCAAGTTGGATCTTAATGAAGAGGACCTGAAAAGTATCATCTTTATGTAACATGATATTGGTGCATTTTGACATTGTAAACGTTCTCTAACGTTCTCTAAGGTTCTCTAAGAGTGAAAAGTAGTTTGCAGTAAAGCTACTATTTATTGCCTAAATTCTGGTCCCTCCTCTGTCTCTTGGTGCCCTACGCAGCACTGATCACTGTGCTTTTAACATCAGGCAACTTTTTTAACTCTTTTCGCTGACACTTTTCGCCTACAAGTTCCTCACGGTTCCTCTCCATCTTCAGCTAACTCCATAGACAATAAAATACCCTCTCAGGCTTGAGGCTTCAAGTTTTGCGGCTTCTGTTACATGACATCAGCCCCCCACAAAGGAAGGGAAACACAATGTGTTAATATTTTGTAACGCGATATGTATTTCAAAATACATATCGCTTTACAAAAATAATCGCGGCGATTAACATAATGTTAATTGTGAAGGTGCCATGTCATTTCCTAGGGAACAATGGGATGTCGGAACAGAGTGTTTTTTTTTTTTTTTCGAAACAAAGGGACGTCTGACTAATGGGCTGTTGGACGAAAGGGAATTTTTCGGGTTATTGAGAGGTCGGAACAATGGAGCGTCGGAGAAATGGGCAGTCCCCAATTGGGACAGCCTTACTTATTACAATTATAGCCTAATGATATTTTAGGGGTCGAGTCATCGCGAGTCCGAATACACGAGTCTGAGTCAAAGTTCAAGTCATTCAGTGCTCAAGTCCAAGTCAACTCATGAGTCTCTAAATTTAGCTCATGACATGGGGCCCCTATCATTGTAATATCCTCTTTGCTATACAAGAATGGACGGGCAGCTGAATAACCTTTAGGTTGGCTTTTACTGAACATTAGTAATTGCAGTACAATGAGCATAACCTACACTGGCCTACTACCACGCTATACTACCCAGTGCTACCTATTGCATGGTACTTACAACCCTATGCCGCCACCTAGTGACAGAACCGAGATAAACATTCCCAACTACTACATTCCTTCCCCCTTAAGTTTTATGCTTCTTCCAGTGAACACCATCACCAACATAATATCAATCTTGTGAAGTAAATAATTTCTAATACAACTTTCCTGAGCAGCTGTAATCACCCCCATGTCATAAACTCTTATTTACACATAACATTGAACTAACAGTAGACTGACAGTTATAATATAGAATCATCATCAATAGTGCAATCACATTTTTTTTTTTTACAATTCATTCGCATTCATTTTGCGACCGTCGTGCAAGTGTGGCCAGTTGCTGTTGTGACTGTACTGGCATGCCTGGAGGTGGGCGGTCAGGCAGGGATGACCTTTAATTGTCGGGAGCAGGTTCTGTACAGTCCTGCGTGCTTCCCTCTAGAACACAGCTGTTTCCTGCAGGAATGGAATGCTCGGACACTGCAGCAGCCACTGAGGTCCCCTGTCCCAGGGTTTCCATGATCTTTGGTTCAATCCAGTCCTTGTCCTCAGATCTGGCCAGTATCTGGTCAACATGTCTGCGCACAATGCTGCCATCTCCCAGCATGACCTTATAGGAACTGGGACCTGTGATTTTGGTTATGACCCGGGAATCCACTTAGGTCCATGACTGGAAATGTTTTGTGATCACTGTGTCTCCCTCCTGGAAGCTCCTCTCTGAAAACTGCTTGTCATGATGTTTCTTCTGGATGCTTTGTTTTCGTTCGACCCTTTTCCGGCGGTCTGGATGAATTTGGTCTAGGGTTGATCTTAACCTCCTACCTTGTAACATTTCAGCAGGTGACAGCCCGGTGGTGGATTGTGGCGTGATGCGATAGCTAAACAGCACTCTTGACACCTTAGTGTTGAGGTTCCCGTCACCTGCCTTCTTCATCATTGACTTGATTGTCTGGACTGCGCGCTCCGCACAGCCATTTGATGAAGCATGATAGGGGGCAGAGGTGATGTGCTCGATGCCGTTTTTCTTCATGAATTCTTTAAATTCTGCACTCACAAAACATGAGGCCATTATCGGACACAATTGTTTCTGGCAGTCCCTGATTGCTAAAGCTCTTCCGTAGACATTCAATAGTGATGGCTGAAGTCGAGGGCTGTTAATGGGTAAGCATCCATCCATTTTGAATGTCGTCCATTAGGATCAAAACATGTGTGTCCCATAAAGGCCCTGCATAATCAGTGTGTAGCCTTTGCCCGCGGTTTCTTGGCCACTCCCATGGGTGAAGGGTGCGGGGGTGGCGAAGTTACGTTGTTCTTGGCATTTGACACATCTTTTTACTATAGCCTCAATGTCTGCATCTAACTTTGGCCACCAGAAGTAAGCACCCCAAAGCTTTCATTCTTGTGATGATGCCAATGTGACCATTGATGTAGCTGCTGTAACAAAGGCGTCCCCGTCCTGGTGGCACTACAGCACCGAGCCCCATCACGCACCCATCATGCACACTTAACTCTGTTTTCCCTCACAGCATACGGCTGAACAGCTGGGTCTGGGTCATGTGGTGACCAACCATGCTGGACGTGCTCAGTCCTCTGGACAACACAGGGTCTCTGCTTGTCCATTTCCTCATTTCGCTGCTGAGGCGGGTCACATTCTCCATCATCAGCACTCGTTCCTCTTGTTCTCTCTTGGTGGACTGATGGACGCAGTGGAGTCGGCTCATAGCGTCTGCGTTGCCATGGTGTTTCCCCTGGCTTGTAGACAATCTCGTACTCATATGTTGTCAAGGTAACTGCCCAATGCTGAATACGAGGAGATGCCATTTGAGGCACTGCTTTCATCTCATTGAAAAGAGACAGTAATGGTTTGTGGTCAGTGCAAATTACAAATTTCCTTCCATATAGATATTTATGAAAGCGCTGAATGCCAAACATCACCGCCAGACCTTCCTTGTCCAGTTGTGAGTAGTTTGATTCAGCCGACGTCAATGTCCGTGACATGAAGCTGATGGGTCTCTCCTGTCCATCTGGCCATCGATGTGACAACACTGCACCCACTCCGTACAGAGACGTGTCGCAGGACAGGATCAGATCCTTGTTGCTGTCATAGTGCACTAACACATCAGATGACTGCATGAGTCGCTTAGACTCCTCAAAAGCTCTCTCTTGTTCCGCCTCCCATTTCCATTTGGTTTCTTTTCGTAACAGTTCATGTAAGGGCGATAACATTGTTGACAGGTTTGGCAGGAACCTGTTGTAGTAGTTGAGCAGGCCTAAGTATGCTCTCAATTCCGTTAAATTTGTTGTTGCAGGTGCTTTCTGTATGGCACTGACCTTGTGTGGTAGAGGATGTAGTCCAGAGGCATCCACCTTATGTCCTAGGAACTCTGCTTCCTGTTCCAAGAACGCACATTTGTTGCGTTTTAGGCGAAGGCCCGCTTCCTGGAGCCGAGTCAACACCTGGTTCAGTGTTGTCAGGTGATCTTGGTCGCTCCGGCCCGTTAGCAAAATGTCGTCCAGATAAACAGCCACATTTTGAATGCCCGCCAGCAGATTCTCCATCATTCTCTGGGAAAATTGCGGGGCTGAGGAGCCCCAAATGGAAGACGATTCACCTGGAACAGACAGAAGTGCGTATTTATAGTGACATATGGCTTGGATGCTTCATCAAGTGTCACCTGCTGATACGCATGGCTCATGTCCAGTTTACTGAACTTTTCCCCACCTGCCAGTTTCTCAAACAAGTCCTCCAATTTGATTGTTGGATGCTGCTCAAAAGCTTAGACACCAGGTTGGCCGGTGACTTTGTAGTCTCCACAGATGCGCACCGAATTATCAGGCTTTAACACCCGGCTGTCCGGGTGCTGCCCCCTCGAGAATTTCACTGGTTCAATAATTCCTTGTTTTTGTGTCTCTCTAACTCCATCTCCACCTTTTTCTCATGGCATAGGGGACTGGCCTAGGTTTATAGTATTTTGGAACAGCCTTTGTTGATATATATTTTTTGCTGGTGGGCCTACCCAGGTTCCCAGTTCCTCCTTGAAAACGTCCTCATGTTGTCTTAGCACATCCTATAATGTCAGTTGTGGCTGCTCTATTTTATTCACAAACACACAGTTCATTCCCAGCTCTTTGATCCATCCCCTGCCTAACAGGTTGGGCCCTGTGCCTGCTACGACCACTACTGGTAACTGTTTGGCTTGGTCTTTGTACTTTTACGGTGACTTCCGTTGTTCCCCAGTGTAGGTACTTTTCACCTGTATATGTTTTTCAGAGTCATTGAGCAATCCTGCAGTTCTTGTGTAGCCCTGATGTCCATAACTTTGCCATATTCAGTCTTTGACACAATTGTCACACTGCAGCCAGTATCCACTTTGAATTAAACAATGTTGTCATTTATGTTAAGCTGGGTGGTAATGGGGTCTATTTTCATTATGTTGGACTTTGCAAAATGGTGAATAGTGAACACCTCTTCATCACTTGACACCTCCTCGGAAGATTCCCTTATGTGATGGGCAGACTGCTTTCTATCATTTCTGAAACTCTTTTGCTTGTGCTTCTCTCTCCCCTTAAGCTGCTGCTGGTCTAGAGACGAGGATCTGCACATTCTTTTCACATGTCCGATTTTACCACAGCCATGGCACTTTTCATAAAGAAAGCGACAGTCTCTTGCCATATGCTCACCCCCACACCTATAACATGTTAACAAAGTTGTTTTTTCTTGGCCCTAAGTTGTTGCCTTCACCTTGTATACTGCCCCTTGCGATGCAGTTTTACTCACTGTACTGTCAAGCGCTTTCGGCCGAAGCTGCAGGTCCCGCACATCCTTATTTGCAGTCTCCATGGCTTTAGCGATTTTCAGGCTTTCTCGAGCGTCAACTCAGGCTCTGCCAGCAATCTCCGCTGCATCGCGATCATCTGCTATGCCCCAAACAAGCGTAATAGTAGCATCTCCGTCAACTTATCTCCATAGTTGCAATGTTGGCGACTCCACGTAACACTGCCACATATTCCGTCACATTTTCACTTGCTGCTCTATAATAAAGCTTTATTTGTATATAAAGCTTTATTTGTATAGCACCTTTCATACACAGAATGCAGCTCAAAGTGCTTTACATTTGAAGCATGTAACACAATAATAGTCAGTCAGTCATTATCAATCACTTTTCTTTGCTGTTTATGATCTGCTCAGCAACATATCAAAAATATAGAAAATGACATCATAAGACTGGCAGCCTTAACCCTCTTACCCCCACAAGCCGCCATATGGCAACTGTGGCAGGAAAAACTCCCATATTCCAGGAAGAAACCTTGAGCAGAACCTGACTTAATAGGGAGCCCATCTGCTTCTGGCTGGCTGCGCCCCTCAATAGTAGCAGATGTAGAATAATCTGAAAATGTAGTCTACAGGATAAGATGAGTTAACTAAAAGCTTTCCTGTACAGGTATGTTTTCAGATCTTTTTAAAATATTTACTGAACTTCGCCTGCTTGATGTACAGAGGCAGGGTGTTCCATAGTTTAGAGGGGCATAATGGATAAGCGCAGCTTCTCCACTTTGTTTGTGGAGCACTTTGGGTGCGATTAAAGATTAGAATTGGATGATCTAAGTTTCCTTTGTGGTTGATAAGATATTAAAAGCTCAGAGATATATGAAGGTGCTATGCCATTCAGAGCTTTGTAAAGTAATTAACATAACCTTAAAATCAATTCTATAGGAAATAGAGGGCCAGTGCAGTTCAGCCAACACAGGGGTGATGTGTTCTCTCTTCTTAGTCTTAGTTAAAAAGTCTAGCCATGAGTTCTGTATGAGTGCCAATTTCTTTAGATGTTTTTGGGAAGACCAGTGAAAAGTGCATTGCAGTAGTCTAACCTGCTAGTGATAAAGGCGTGAATTAGTTTTCTGCATCTTGTTGAGTTAAAAGGGGCCGCACTTTGGCAATGTTTCTCAAGTGGAAATAGGCTGTCTGAGTAACTTTACTGATATGGGGCTTAAAAACTTAACTCTGCATCTAAGATGACACCGAGGCTTGTTACTTTTGGTTTGACCTGGTGTGCCAAGTTCCCCAGATTACTAAGAATAATATCTAAGCTTTAGTTTTGGTCCAACCAGAAGTACCTCTGTTTTGTCATCATTTAGTTTCAAAAAGTTTTGCTCATCCACTGATTAATGGAGGTTAGGCATGCAGTGAGGGAGCAAAGGCCATCTAAGGTTAGTTGGCTCCACAGAAAGATACAATTGGGTATCATCTGCGTAGCTGTGGAAGTTTACATTATGCTGACTTATGGCGTTTCCCAATGGAAGCATATAGGGGCCCAAAATAGCAGGGGACCAAGGCAGCTCCCTGGGCCCACACCAAAAGGCAAGTCATGTTTTTCAGATACATGATCTCCTAGACTGATATAAAAATCTCTGCCAGTAATGTAGGTTTGAAACCAGTTTAGAGCATTATCAGAGACCCACCCACTTCGCCAGAGGCGGTGAATTAGGATGCTATGATCAATGGTGTCAAATGCAGCACTCAAATCCAGAAGAATAAGGATTGAGACTTTGTTTTTGAGTCGGTAGCTAGTCTGAGATCATTGACTATTTTACTAGAGCCGTTTCTGTGCTGTGATTTGATCTAAAACCTGATTGGAATTTTTCAAAGGATACTGTTTTCGTTGAGGAAGGTATTTAACTGATTACAAACAACTTTTTCAAAGTACTTTGCTCAAAAGCGATAGATTTGATATAGGCCTGTAGTTGCTCAGATTGGTATGGTCAAGATTTGACTTTTTAAGTAAAGGTTTCACAACAGCGGTTTTAAAAGCAGTTGGAAATATACCTGTTTCTAATGAGGTATTTATTACCTTGAGAAAAAGGAAGCTAAGCCATCATATACTTTTGAGGAATGTAGTAGGGATTGGATCTAAAACACATGTTGAGGAGCGGTTTGAGTTATAATTTTACCAAGCTCAGATTGAGTAATAGTGCTAAAAGGACCTTAATTTTGGGGGGCTGTTTTTGGGTGTACTATCAAACATATTACTTGTGTTACCAATAGCCTCCCTTATAGAAATGACTTTGTTTTTGAAGAAGTCTGTAAATTCTTAGCATCTTAGAAGATGCCTGACTGAGTGTATCAAAAGGTGTTTGATGCAATAGCCTATCAATGGTAGAGAACAACACCCTAGAGTTTCCACTGTTTTCAGCAATTACCTTAGAGAAGTGGTTCCTCCTCTCATTCGAATAGCTCTATTATAATTTGCAATTTTTCTTTTAGAATGTACGGTGAACCTGTAACTTAGTTTTTTTTCTCCATGTTCTCTCAGCTTTCCTACATGATCTTTTTAGATCATGGATATTTTCGTTCATCCAAGGTGTCAGTTTGCTACAGGGCCTTTTTTAGTCTTTAAAGGGTGCCACTCTGTCAAGCAGAGCCTAATTCACGATTGAGAGCCTCTACCATTTGATCAATGGGATGATGTAAAATATCTAAATTTATGGAGTCTATAAGAGCTATGAACTGCTGTTCTGCTCTAATGTCCAAATTAAAGCGATTTGATTGCAATTTGGGATGAATTTTTGGAGTATGTAGTACAATATTAAAAGATACACAATGATGATCAGACATATTTATATCATTTACTGATTAGTCTGTGACTTCTATCCCTCTGGAAATGACTAGATCGAGGGTGTTGCCAAGGTTGTGGGTGGGTCCTGTAACATGCTGCTTTAGCTCTAAACTGTCCAACACATTAAGGAACTTACTGGCTTTAGCATCAGTTGTCTTATTGGCATGAATATTGAAGTCGCCATTTACAATTATCGATCATAGCTAGTGATGATGGCTGACATAAGTTCAGAAAACTGGTCGAGAAAGCCAGTCCATAGTTTAGGAGGTATATAAGGTTAATAGAAGTACAGCTGGGTCAGCCTTCAGAGTGAGGGCAATATACTCAAAGGAAGCAGATTGCCAAAGTTGACTCGTGTGCAACTATATTTGTTTGAGAGAATGGAGGCAATTCCACCACCTCGTTTGCCTTGTCTAATTGAGTGGAAGAAATTATAATTTGGGGACAAGTCTCAACAAGAACAGCTTCGCTGTCTGAAGTCAGCCAGGTTTCAACAAAGAAACAGAAAATCCAATTTTTTTTTCACTAATAAAATCATTGATTGCAAAGGTTTTGGTAGTAAGTGCACCTATATTTAGTAAACCCATGTTAGCTGAAAATGCCTCTGGCTTTTGAGGAATATGCTGAGGTATGGAAAGAATATTTGTTAGGTTTCTAGTTTTAAATTTGTCTTTTCTTTTTTACTATCGTTGGGTAGAAATCAACGTTGGAATAGAACTATAAGCATAAGTCATGCTATTGCATGACACAGCTTTGATCTATGGTAGTAGTATTGTATGTTACCCTGCAGAAAACATTCTCAGACTCATCCACATGTATAATGCCATTCGAATCAATACCTGGGAAGTGAATCTGTAATATTTTCTACAGAATGTCAATGTCTCAGTGTGGGCTATGTTGTCAGAGAGTAGCCTGGCTCCATGTTGGTTTGGGTGGACACCATCACGCTTCAGCATACTGGGCCTCTCCCAGAACAAGCCCCAGTTGTTGACATAGGGGATGCTTAGGGAAGCGCAGTAGCGTTTGAGCCAGGTGTGGAGATCGAACAGTCTGGACCATCTCAGCACCTTTTCTGTAGGTAGGGAGAGGCCCAGAGATGACAAAGCGTTTTCTGTGCCCATCAGAGTGGTGATGAGAGTTTTGTAGTTTTCCTGCAGTGCTACTGACTGCTTATCTCTGATGTCATTATTGCCCACGTGTGCGATGATGTTGTTGACCTTGGTGTGGCAGGGCCAGGATGCTTGGGAGTTTCTGCTGGATGTCAGGACCTTGGCACCAGGAAGCAGCAGTAGACCTTGGAGGGACCGCTACATGATGGGGGAATGCAGAGGTCTCTAACCATGGAACTGCCGATGACCAGGGTGGAGGTTGATGAGGTCCGGGGAGGAGGGGTCGGGGCGCCGACTTTGAGAAGGGACCAGGAGGGTTGTCTCGGGCTGGAGGGGCTCCTCATCCTCGGTCAGAATGGCATAGCGATTTTCCAGTCGTATAGGTTGGCCTGGGCCTGAGTGCCCGTCGGACCGTCTGCGTGCTTGTGATGCTTGCTTCTCACGCCATGGCTCAGGCTGGTGTGGAGTGGAGCTGGCCAGCAGAGCAGGCTTGGTTCTCAGCAGAGGCCAGGGAGAGGCAACAGGGACAGAAGTTGCATTAGTGCATGGCATGGTTAAAAGTATTGGAGGACAGAGTGAAATCAGGGCATGTGGCATTTGTGTGTGTAAGAGAGGTGCGTTACTTACGGAGAGAATGGTGTCGAGGAACTGTTCATCCTTCTCAATCTGATGGAGGGTCGCTATTCTGGCTCGAAGTTCCACTATCTTTTCGCTGAGAAGGGCCGATGCAGCCTGGTGCACAGCTGAGGGGAGGCATTCAATAATGCGGGCGAGGGCTCGCCCGGTGTCAACTGTTTTTAAGCGTTTGTTTGCTAGTTGGCTAGCAACAGCGATATTAATGCAGTTCCTTGATAACTTCGAACACAGGTAGCGGGTAAGTAATCTGAGAAGATCTCACTTTTATATTGAGTCACTAGTTTTGAGAGGCGTTAGAAGGAATTTGATGCTTTCTTCTTCCAGATATCGTTTCCTTGACCCGGTATTATTTGCAGCCCTTGATACTGGCTTAGCGTTTTAACGTTAACGTTTGACAGAAAAGTTTGGCGATCAAGGTTATAGAGTCCGATAATCCAAAGCCTCGAGCAGCAACAACAGTTTATGCAAGAGTTTGTTCACGAGATATAATCGGTAGCCAGTAAATCCATTAGAAAGTAGATGGTAACAAAGGAGATTTAAGATAGATAAGTTTGGAAGTTTAGGTAGTTACATACGAACCGCGACGGAACCGGAAACTACTGGCCTGACTCATGCAACCTATGGTCTGGTCAGCGAACCGCTCTAGTCCTCGAATACAATTTAAATCGTTGAACAATCTCGCTGGGCTTGGGTTATAATGTGACTGAAGCAGTGCGTCAATTCGGCATATGATTTAGCACCGGTTTTACTAGGCTTAACAAACTTCTTATCAAAGCGGTATGTACGACTGCCTACAGAACTTAACAATATTGCCCACTTCTTCCCTTCATCTGCAATCCCATTTGCAATGAAAAAATGGTCCAATACTTCCATGTATTCCTCCCAAGTTTGGGCGTTATTGTCAAAAGCCGTGAGTGTTCCTACCATCATCATAGCCATCTCCACGTTTCGGTTAAGCGTTAGCTTCTTAATACGTTGTCTGACATTAGCCGAAGTCTCGCGATTTTCACTCAGGTTGTTTGACTGTTGTTTTCAACTTCTTCTGAGCTCACCGTTTTCCCAAATCGCCAAATGTAATATCCTCTTGCTATACAAGAATGGACGGGCAGCTGAATAATCTTAGGTTGGCTTTTACTGGACATTAGTAATTGCAGTACAATGAGCATAACCTTCACTGGCCTACTACCACGCTATACTACCCAGTATATACAACCCTATGCCGCCACCTAGTGACAGAACCGAGATAAACATTCCCAACTACTACAATCATGACATTCTAAAGTGCATCGTCACTCGTCAAAAGTCTATTCAAATTTAGTAGGATGTCCAGTTCACATTGGGAGGGGTTTACGTTATCAAAAGTGGAATTTATGGCGTGTTCCTAGGTTTTTAATCAGTCATATGGGTGTGTTTGGGGCATAACATCATTTTAAACCAATGAGAATGACATCTGGCATTCCTTTAATGGCGCAAAGCGCGATATATCAAATGAATGTATCGGCATTTTGGCATTCACGGGCGATTTGAAGGAGGCTGCTTGCGGGGCCGTATGAAATAGTCATTCTTAAACCATGCATTACTAAAACCTAGCATAGCCTTCCGCATTTGCACTTTCGTCTATTATTTGAACTCATTGGCAAGTGAAACCAACTTCACCAAGGTACTTTGCAGTTACATTCACTATTGACTGACAATGGGTTACCATCGAAAACATAGGCTGGAAAAAGATGAGATGTACAGTATTTCGTAATATCTTTATTCTAATTATGTTTCCCATTGTAATCGTGCAATTTGTAATGCTTTGCATGGGCGCGCTGGTGTGCGTTCATGAATGATAGAAAGGATGGTGCGTGCACCTGCCAATATGACTGTTGACATCGCGCTCTTAAAATAGCATATGAACAACTTCGCCATTGACTTCTGACCAGGTTTAGGTGGTGTATGATAGCGATTTTTAGACAGCCAGGCCCCTCCCCTAGGTTGTTAATTTCCACACCCCAATGGCTCCAATGTTTAAAAAATAAGCGTGCAAAATACCGAATTAAGCTTTGCGTGGGTGAATAAAGAGCTTTACGCCATGCGCTGGAGCCCAAAATACAGCCCTTGGACTCGAGTCCGAGTCTCAAACTCGAGTACTGTGTAATAGGGATGGGCAACGATCGTCAAATAGTCGGAATCACGTCAAATATCGAATAATGAATGTGACTATCGTTGTCCACTAGTAAGGAAACTCAAGAAAAAATAAAAGAACCCAGCACTAGAAAGGCAAACATGTTCCTGTAACACATTACATTCAACCAGAGGAGCTCGTTTAACAAAATAAATTCAAACAAAGTTCAGTGGAAACTATGTCAAGGAAAGCTGGCATACCACGGATCGACCACAACCATGCACAACCACCTACGATCAAAGCACCATGGCACTCAGTGGCGTGCACAGACATTTTGGGGGGCAGGTGCTCAGGAGGGGGCAATTAAGACAATAAAGAAACCAAAATGTGTTAATTTATGTCGCCTAACAAAACCTATACAACAGAAAACGTTCGTCTTAACACATAGATTTGCAATTGCAAACTCTGCGAAATTATTTGTAGCCTATGTGGTCGTCCTCGCGTTATCTGTCGCATGGACTTGGGCTACAGTGTAAAAACTTTATCAGGTGACCAGTCGGCTAAAAATGCTTAGTTGTTTGATGCTGTATGAGACATTTTTGCACAACAAAATGATTACACGTTGGGCTTTAGAGGGCAAACTATGCGATTTTACTTGATCTGTAAAACAATAAAGAGACCAAACAGTACGAGAAAAGGAGTTATTGTGAGCTACTGACTGTTGTCATTACATGAATGCAGATGGGCATTTTTTCACAGGTAATGGGAACTTCCCGTTTCTTCTGTCACAAATGAATGTGTTAATACATGTTGCCTAACAAAACATATACAACAGGAAAACTCTTCTTAACACATAAATTTGCAAAATCTACGAAATGATGTAGTAGAATGCGTTATCTGTCATTGATTTGGGCTACAGCGTAAAACTTTATCTAGCTTCATCTAACTAGTTTATCAGGTGACCAGTCGGCAAAAATGCTTGTTTGGTGCTGAATGAGACATTTTACTGCACAACAAAATTATTACATTTGGGCTTAGAGGGCAAACTGTAAAAGATTTTGCTTGATCTGTAGCGTCACCCTGGCTGATGGGGGCCGCGGAGAAGCAGCCTTTCAGCGACCATGCCTGCTATCTGAAGACTTCCATTGAACTGCTATGGTACTGCGCATCTGGCGTGCCCTGGCGTGGCGTTCCGTGACAAAGGGGAAGAGAGATAGGCTGGTCGGTGTGCGCAAGGAGGTGGCTCATTTCGGGCATTGTTTCCAGTCGTTTTAATGAAAACAGGTTTTCAAAGATGGATTTTCAAAACCGACCTCAGTAAAATCTTAATAATATTAATTTAAAAAAAAAAAAACAAGTTTCAAAGGGCATTTTCGATTTGATAAAAGGCAAACTTCCCTAGTGCTTTAGCACCACCTAGTGTCTATGTATGCACGCCTATGATGGCACTGGGGGTCCATCTACAGGTCAGCAGTCAGTGGGTAGCTTTTTAGTTAGACCACGAACGTTAGATGCTAGGCGGGCAGACAAAATTACTGTCTTGCTTTCAAAGATGATCTTGCGAAAGACATGCTACCCATCAGTTTCGTTGAAGGTTCATGGCATTTGTTGAACCTGAATACACTGTCCTATCTAGAAAGACGGTCACTTCTAGACTGGAAAAATTGTATGATGATGGTGCAAGCAATCTACGCACCCAAGTGCCAATAAAGTGTCACTGACGACAGATTCGTGGACAGCGCTGACAACCGAGTCCTATCTCACAATCACTGCTCACTTCATACATAACTGGGAGGTGCACAGCACGGCAGAACGGCATACGGCTGAAAACCTGTCAATTGTGCTCACAACACGACAGATCAGTGGGGTCTTGGAGGGAAAGTGTCCGCCTGCGTGCATGACAATGCCAGCAATATGGTTCTAGCCAACACTGGCCTTGACTGGGACTCTCAGCATTGTTTCGCCCACACATTACAACTGGCCATAAACGACGGCTTCAAACTACAGCAAATAAACCACGTAATTTCATCTGCCAATCGTCTGGTTTCACATTTCCACCATAACACAGTTGCAACCGAGGTGTTGAAACAAAAGCAGCAACAACAAAACTTGCCCGAGCACAAGTTAGTGCAGTTCTGTCGGACAAGGTGGAACTCTGTTCATGATATGTTTGTCGCTTGTTGGAGCAAAGATGGGCCGTGTCTGCTGTTTTATCTGACAGGACAGTCACTAAACTACCCAATGCACGTACCCTTGAACAGACTGACGATAGCTGGACAGTAATAGAAGAGCTCTTACCCGTGTTGCACTCTCTCAAATGTGCCACCACTGCCCTTTGCGGAGAATTTGGAGTATCCATCTCAATGATTTACCCGGTGACGGCAACTTTATTGTCCAAACACCTCAAAGAAACTCCTGGAGAATCCCCCAAAGTCACTAAGTTCAAACAGACCGTGTCTGCCTTACTGGAACGACGACTTGCACCTGAAGATATCCGCTAACGCCAAGGTTACGGTATATATGGTCCTTCTTGAACCCGAGACACAAACACCTCAGGTTTTGCCACAGATCAGGTGAGACGCTGGCCAGAAGGCCACTGTGAGTGCCCTCCTCTCCAGCCCCAGCGATGGCGAGAGAGACCTAGAAGACGAGCTGCATCAAATGAACCTGAACCATCAGCTAAAAAAAACAAGGAGTGATTGCCTGTCTGCATCTGCAATTGCGGTACTGTTTGGTGAAGATTACAGTGAGGAAACACACACAACACACACAACAGAGCTAAATCATTACTGCCAGGATATATGCCCACCTCTCCACATTGATCCCATGACCTGGTGGAAAGCCAACGACTGCAAATATCCCCGGGCCTGGCAAAATTGGCAAACACATACTTGGGTGTGCCTGCTACATCAGTGCCATCAGAGTGATGTGTTCTCTCCGCAGCTGGACTAATTGTCAACAGATTGCGCACCCGTCTTCATCCCGAACATGTGGATATGCTCATTTTTTTAAACAAAAATATGGCATAGATAGATAGTGCTAGACTATGACACTTACTTTCGTTAATAAAAAGATGTTAATAAAAAATCACTTATATTGCCGACAACTGTGCTCCGCTAACCTATAAGCCTAAAATCATTATGGCATAGATAGCACATTTTCGAATGAACATTTAATTTGATAACTAAACTATGGGTGAAAATATACATCTATAAATAGAGATTGTTTTTTTTTTTTTTAAAGAGTTTGTGTCAGGATCTGGCCCGGACCCGTTGGGTTTATGCCACCCTGGTGGCCATTTTGTGTATTGTCCTGTGTTTGTTTTGCCTGTTCCCCATGTGCTTTATGTTACCTGCCTGTCACCTGTCTTTGTCTCCCGCCCATTTCCTTATTTGGTCTGTGCTTCCCTGTCTTGTTTGTTTCCCTCCATTTCTGCCTCCTCACCTGTTCCTGTTATTGTCTTGGTTTTCCGGTCCAGTCCTCTTGTCTTTTCGGTTAATTGGTGGTATGGTATTTCTACCCTCCTGTTGCTCTGTTCCTGTCGGATCGTCTCTCTCTGTGTCTAGTCAAAGTCCTGTATGTAAGTAAGAAAGTCTTTAAATGTAAAGTTTGTGTTAAAAATAAATTCTGTTTTGTCTGTAAGTCTGTCTGGTTGAGTCTTGCACTTGGGTCCTCCTGCACAATCCTGACAGTTTGACGTCAAGTTCATGTTGTAGCCTAGTCTGACCGTCATTCCTGCACCCTAAAATCATTAATGCTTGAGGCATCATTATGAAATGATCAGTTTTGAAAATCTGATTTCGTAGTTTTTAATATTGAAAAGGTTATGAACAGTTTCCGATAGGCCATCGTTTCCATAGACGTGTCTAGTTCAGTCATGCATGCGTTAAAAAAAACAAAAAAACGCATGCATGAAAAAAAAAATGGCGATCTGTTTCGAGCATGTACTAGGCCAGCGGTCCCCAACCACCGGGTTGGCTAAGTTGTCAAACGAAGCAATGAAACCATCAAAGCTAATTCGACATCTAGAGTCCAAGCATCCTACACTTAAAGACAAACCCCTTGAGTTCTTTGAGCGTAAGAAACGCGAAAGCAAGAAGGACAAAAAACTAGGTGCGATAAAGCAACCACATCGGTGAACGTGGCTGCGCTAAGCCTCATAGTGGCTAGTCGGATTGCTAAATCTAAGAAGCCCTTTACTATTGGGGAAGAGTTGATTCTGCCTGCTGGTAAAGGCATGTGCAATGAACTCCTTGGGGAGGCTGCAGCTAAAAAAATAGCTCAGGTACCGCTTTCTGCAAGCACTGTCCATGGGCGAATTGATATGGCAGAGGATATTGAGGCACAGTTGTTAGAGAGGGTGAATGGGTCACCGTGGTACGCTATCCAAGTTGGTTGGTTGCAGGTCACTGGCCAGAGTGTTTGAGTTGCGAGAGCTGCTGCAGAGATTTCTTACAGAAAAAGTCACCGTTAGCTGCATATTTTAGTGATGAGGGCTGGGTGTCAACTCGCTTACCTGTGTGACATTTGGGTTGCTTAATGACCTCAACCGGTCACTGCAGGGGAGAATGACGACTGCATTTAAAGCCAAGCTTGTGGGTACGACGAGTGGATCGGGGTGTATTTGATATGTTCCAAACAGTAGTGGGGGTTTGGGGAGCGACTGAGGCAGGGCCCTTTCTCTCGCAGCTGGTGCGATCACCTTGTTGCGCTTTCAAATGAGTTTGAGCGTTACTTCCCATCCTCCAAAGATCCACGGAATATCCCGAGATAGCCGTAAAAGCGCTGAAAACGCTGCTACCATTTCCCACCAGGTATCTATGCGAGGCCAGGTTTTCGGCAATGACTGCAACTAAGACCAAATTGCGCAATCGACTGGACATTTCAAACACACTGAGAGTGTCACTCTTCCATCACCCCCAGATGGAACCTTGTTGTTGCAGGGAAACAAGCAGGGCTCCCACTGATTATATTCGTAATGCACGTTTAGTTCCCATGTTTTGTTACCATATTTTGTTAAGCATGTTAACACATGATAGATGTAGCTTCAAGTTGTTCAATTTTCATAGTTCATATTGTTCAATTTTCACTTCTTCAAGTTCACGTTTTTAACATTAAGAGTTTGTTACCTTCACTGTTCATACATAACTGGAGCTAGTTATTTTCAAGTAATGCATGCACAACACGGAACATGGAACCCCTGAATCCCCCCCCCCGGTCCGGTAAAAAAAAAGGGAATCAAACCAGTCATTGGTACATAAAAGGTTGGGGACCCCTGTACTAGGCCTATGTTGAAATAAATTGATGTTCATGGCACAGCTGTTGTATTAAACAGATTGCTTTCATACAAATCATAAAAACCTCTCCCTGTGTCATTGTGTGTGCGTGGGGGAGTTCTTGACTGACCGATTTTCAAATAATATTTGAATACTTATCAGCGAATATCGAATGGTATTTTTGCCAGAAATGCACATCCCTACTATGTAAGGATCCTAATTCTCAGACTGATGATAATCCTTTCAATTATATGTGGACTTTGATCAGCTACTACTAAGTGTGGGCCTATTGTGGGCCTACTGTCACATGCTTGTCACATGTCCACAGGAACAGTTAACTAAGAACAGGAAATGTAATCAAATGTATACATTGTCATGCCTTGATTGATTTACTCTAATGGTGTCATTACAACAATGGTCTCAAGTCTCAACAGTACTCCTCATGTGATCTCAAATCAGCTGACTTCCCATCATGTGATCCATATCAATGTAACCAATCACAAACTGGTTAGCCTATTTAAGGGAAGTTCACTGATTATTCGGGGAGCCATTCGCCTTATTCACCCGGCGGCCATTACGAGGCTGAGGGGTACACTTGCCATTACACCTCAGTCCAGCAGATGGTCGTGGTAATGCACTCCATTTGCAAACAGCCAAAAAAAGCTCACCTAAAAACAATGGTTCACTGGCCTGTTCTTCTTCAGTGAGTTTTTTTTTACGGGAAGTTGACACATTAGACGAGGAGCCTCTGTAGTCAGAACTCCCACACCCCAGGTGTGTAGCCATCATCCTCTGAGCTGGTATGTTCATTCTCTGATTGTTTCATTTGATTTCCTAAATGTCCCTTTAACCTGTTTTCGTAACTTTCACATTATTCATTTAGATGTACTTCTAAAATGTATTGGATGAGTAACTTATGCCTGACAAATAAATTGTTATGCTCTGATCCGCATAGCCTACTATGTACTTATTGACCGGGGAGCCGTCTAGGTCACGGTGCTAGCGCAACTAATCACTGGAAGTGGCATGGTATAGAAAAACTGACCAAGTATTATTCAGCGGTGGGCAGTTTGCCAGCGATGGTCTAGATTGGTCGCGAAAACCTAGCATAGGAAAACCCTCTGTAGCATAGGAATTTGCTTGACTGTCTAACACGCAGCTGAGTATAGCAGTCCGGATCAGCATGTAGCCTCTGACCAACTCCCAAACTAGTAACAGGATTGTGTTCAGGAACCGCCCAAATTAACCAGCAGTGGAGGAGAATAGGACCTACAGCATTATTCCTAGATTTGCGGAGTCGTAAGAAAACGAGTAGGCATTCTCATTAACAGTATATTGTGGGTATACCAACCTACTATGGTTGAATACTGAATATTATAATATATTAGCATACAGTATAATTAATGTGGCCTCTAATAAATGTGTAATACATTTAGGCATGGCTGCATGTGACATTTCTACAGATCAGAATGACATAAGCTTAACAACTGTTTTGAGTTAAGGCTAAATGTGTATTAAGCTTACTGAATAACTTCCTAATACTGAAGACAAATCATTTTGTGAAATGATGCATCATTGTTTGAAATTTGCAACAATGTGACTCAACAGTCTTTAGCATAAGTGACGTCGCTCAGTCTGCCACTTGTTGTCTAGCTATGTGGCATTAACCTATCGCTCGTTTCAATTTGGGACCTTGCAGTCGGAATTGTCGTTTGTTTAGTCAAAGTCTCAAGTCCAAAGTAGCCTGGGCTATTTGAAGCGTCAGTTTATTGCACGTACTTTTATACCCGTGTTTGTTGGCGTGTTGTTGCAAAATCCGCATACTATCATCAAAGTGAGAGCTACTGTAGCCACACAATAGACGTGGGCTGGAGCTCCCCTGAAACGGGTCCCCTTGAAAACAGTGCAGTGCACTGCACCGGAGCCTATCTTGAAATGAGGTTGTCACGTGACAAAGCTTTGTTACCTCACTGACACGTCATGCAGGTCTCAAAACACAGCACAGACTCAATCAAATAGGTAAACTGTTAATGCATTAAATAATTATATACACAATGTCTTACATAAGTCTATGCATCCCCCATCTCCATCCAGTATATCACGCTCTTACAGGCACATCTGTTGAATGTAACTTTAGCCAGTAGGCTAGTAGCCTAAACAACAACGTCAAGAGTAGTACCTATGAGAAAGCTTTTAGCTCGGTTGACTGCATGCTCGACTCCCGATCCGGGGTGGTAGCCTACTGTCCGCGGGTTCAAGTCTGACGGGTGCTGGCAGATAGGCCTATGCTATGGTTCATATTTTTAAACGTATATTTTCCAAAGCTGGTGATGTCATCAGTAAAAAAGAGCCGATTAAGTGCCAGCACAGCAGAACAAATCATATTCTGAAATAAAAACTTTTGTATTTGAGTATTCGTGCATTTCTGCAAATTCATGCATGTCTGCAATGTTGGTGTAGGGATTTTTATTGACCACCAAATGGCGTTGTGGAGTAGTGTGTCAAAAGCTTCGAAGCATCAAACCAGTTTGGCTGTAGAAGCGTCACTGTTTCAAAAGCCTCGCTCGGCACATCCCTACTCATTGGTCCTGAAGAGTGACGTCATTACAACTACAACACTGGTATTCACACCTATGATTCACAGCAAGTTGGCCTACCATAACTTCCCAACTCTGCACAGTATCCCATTAACTGCATGACAGCAGGCTATTTGCAATTTTCTGTAAAATCAAAATCAACTGCAGAACACTGCTTGTGAAAATGTTAGCATTACAGTTGAATTATACTGAATAATGCTTGCTGATGTTAAAGCGCACACTGTTTAAAGCCATACGCAATGGTAAACTAGAACAAAACTAAAGATTTTAGCCTTTATAGTGGTGTATAAAGTAAAATGCTTCGTGGTGGTGGGGGTGCGTACCATAGCATTCATTCCTGCAGGTGCCACTGTTAATAAGAACTCATTCATCTCATAACCCTCATAACTGTGCCTCCTTTGGTGTGGGGTGTTACTGCAGGTAAGTATCAGGATACCACAGTTGTATTTATGTTTCACAGTGAAGCCCAGAGTCAGGCTCCTCCAGAAGACACTCCCAGACTCTGGAGGGGCCAAAGTGACCTGCCTGGCCACTGGTTTCTACCCCCGTCACATCAACCTGACCCTGCTCAGAGACGGCCAGCCTGTGTCTGACCACCAAATCACTGGGGGGGAGCTGCTCCCCAATGGAGATGGAACCTACCAGAAGAGGAAGAGCCTGGAGGTCAGTGCAGAGGAACTAAGAGAGAGACGGCAGTACTCCTGCACAGCTGAACACCTCAGTCTGGACAACAAACTAGACATCAACTTGGGTAATTCTCACAACTCTGTATATTTGTAAATCTGTAAATGTAAATCAGGTTTATAGGCCAAGTATATTAGCCTGACGAGCCAGACCCACATCAAGATGAAGGGTCTGGGAACTTACCATAGGCACTGCTCAATCCGAGGGGGATAAGCGGTTGTCTTTCAAATTTCCTCTGCACGCATATGGGATAGCTTTCACAACTCATGAGTCCCATGCATTTTCCCACCAGCAGAGCTAGTTGGCTAGTTGATCAAACTTTTGCCAATTTTAAAAAAGCTTAACTTGAGTTGCGATTCAAAGACCGCTGTTCGCCAGCAGTAGCCTGGCCTTAATTGCCTTCCTACGTACTTCATTTCGATTTTCATCTCCCTCCACGACTCCGTCTGACATTCCCGCCATTGGCCCTGGATTCAAGAAGCGGTAGATTCGACTCCGCCAATCCAGCGAGCAGGAGGCGGGGAGTTGTGAGAGACGACGCCGAGATTCTGCGCTGTGTTTGAATTGTAGTCCTCAAGGAGTTGGCAATGGCATAAGTTAATGAAGCAATTCAGTCCATGCTGGCTACGCTTCCAAATATTCAGGAACTGAACTCCGAATAAAAGGAGTGTTTAACACATTTTATTTCGGGCAAAGATGTCGTGGCCCTACTCCCTATGGGATTTGGGAAACGTTTGATTTGTATCGCGCAGTAACCTCGATATTAAATTACAGCATGTGCGGCAGACCCGGTATGAATGAAGCGGCGTGTTTTCAATGATGATCACATCTAGCTTTGACAATTGTGATGATATTGTATCGCCGAGGCTATTTGCCCCTGTGTTAGGCTTTCCCCTGTGTTCCCGGCGTGTGTGTGTGTGCACGAGTGTTTGTGTCTCCCTCTCCCTCCTGTGTCATGGAATGTGTCAATGAGTTCTGATGTGTTTTGATTGTGGGGAGGGAATATTTAGGGGTAGCCTATAGATAGGTTAGCGATTGCTAAGGAGGGAATAGAATAGGGGGTTCTAAGACGTCTAAGTTTAGTCAGAGTAGAAGTGGATTACGTGCGAGTGAGTTGTGTTGCGTTGTTGGCCGATGAGTGTGAATGACGAGTGATTGAGACCGTGATTTATCAGCGATCAGTTTGTTGTTTTGTAGTGGACACCTCCTGTTGCCCATGCACTAGCCTGTACATCTATAGGAAATAAACTACCGGAGTTTTGGAACGATATATCAGCCTCCCCGTCTCCTAACTTCTCATCGGCGTTACAATATGTTATCTTCAACCGTACTGTTGAATAGTTATTTGCTATTCTTCCACTAACTCTTACATTTGTATCGCAAAGCTGGCATGGTCATTTACATCCATCTTGTTCGCTTTGGTGGGAAATGATTGTTGTGGGCAATTTCTGAGCGTTGTAGTGTAGCTTACTTCACGATCGAGCTGGCGCATAACATACGTCACAGCCAAACGTTAGCGATTGGGTGAAATCAGATCTAGGGGTGGGCGATATGGACAAAAAATAATATCTCTATATTTTTTGTGATTTTGACGATGACGATAATTAGTCGATATCCTTTAAAAAAAAAATGTTTTGTCTGAGTTACTTTACAGCTCATTATTTATGAATAGCATCATTACAATAATAACCAATAACCTAACCTGTGACTTTTTAACCAAATCAACCAATGCATTGTCACTCTGACACATTTCCCATTCTGCCTCTACTTGTGTGTGTGGCAATGACATGGTCTAGCCAGATACATTAGAGAAGATGAATAGGCCTAACAGTTTCCCAAGAGAAAGTCTGAAGCTGAAGTTCCTTTCAAACCTTTACATAGGATTCACTGTAAAACTAAGAGCAGACCAACAGAGTACATCTCAGTTATTTCCTTCTATGTTTTGTTTAAAGAAGAATTCCGGTGTGATATTGACCTAAAGTGTATTGAAACATGATACCGAGTGTGAACGTATGTCTCATAGCCCATCTCTGCTTGTCCCCTGCACTCCAAAATCTGGCGCTAGTTAGCCGATGCTACCAACAGCTTTTTCAATAGTGGTGCTTCGGCATCGGGCTAGCCATGCAAATAAATCACTGTTTTACACCCATTTACGAGGTTCAATGAATCTCCACACTTCATTGGTAGACTTCCGAGGGCCCTGACATTTAAAACGAGACATTGAGAACTTTGAAAAAGCACTGGTAGTTTACTTACAAGGCGATTTATACAGACAGTATCTTCACGAAGTTTAGCGTTTGCAGCCATCTTGAATTTAGTCACGATAAGTCGAGCAACGAGTAAGAATGAACATTACATTAATACACAGGATTAGATGTTAAAATCCCTTGTGCCAAAATCCAAGGTAAAAAACACATTCAGAAGCCCCTGCTCAAGTTTAACTTTAAAAAGCACACTACCCACAAATCCGCCAACACATGGTCACAAGCACAATACAAATGGCCCATCCAACAGCAGTAGCCTATATAGTATGCGGCATGTCATTGGGGTTATCAAGTGGGCACCCTCATTCACCGATGTTTCGTTAAGTTAGGCCCACGACACCTCATGAAGGCTTAACAGTGAAACTAGCGTCCTGGAGACACTCCCCTCCATGCTGCCACCATATTACCACATTGAAATATCCAATACCCAAAATACTCTTAACCAGCCCAGGCATGGTCAAGGTTAGCTAGGTTGGTCC
The DNA here is from genome assembly GCF_017589495.1 of Alosa alosa. Taxonomy (NCBI): domain Eukaryota; kingdom Metazoa; phylum Chordata; class Actinopteri; order Clupeiformes; family Clupeidae; genus Alosa; species Alosa alosa. Next base: position 213,779 of record NW_025962983.1, read on the forward strand.
GTCCGTTGATGTGGACTGAACCATAACCATAAAAAAACCTTGGCCAACCAACCATCAACCTAGGCACAGCCCATCACAAACACAAAACAAATTAGCCAGTTAGCTTGGCCCGTTAGCTTAGGCCCCATCCCAAACACAAAACAAATTAGCCAGTTAGCTTACGCCCCATGCTGCCACCATATTACCACAACAAACATCCAAATACCCTTAACCAACCTAGGCATGGTCTAAGTTGGCTAGGTTGGTCTGTCCCGTTGATGTGGACTAAACCATAACCATAAAAAACCTTGGCCAACCAACCATCAACCTAGGCACAGCCCATCACAAACACAAAACTAATTAGCCAGTTAGCTTAGCCCGCTAGCTTAGGGGCCCCATCCCAAACACAAAACAAATTAGCCAGTTAGCTTACGCCCCATGCTGCCAAAACCTGTTTCGTTAAGTTAAAAAGGTTAAACAGTTAGCTTACCTTAGCTTGCGCCTCAGGAAGGGTAACTTCACCTTACCCGCAACCAAGTCAAATGAGCCAGAACAGGTATGATAAGGGATCAGATTCCAAAAATAATTCAGTGGAAATGCATGGATTCCAGTTGCTGCTACTGGAAGAAACTGGAATCCATGCATTTCCACCGTTAGCTTATGGCTAATGTATATGAGAAATCCCATAGAGATGCTAACGGTTAGCATAATCGGTAAACGTAGATATTTAGAGCGAACTTTAGTCCATTTACAAAAGAGTTACATGAGAATAGTTCTTTGTTTACAACTGACTATTAAAATACTCAAAGGCTAATGTTTTCTCTCCATATAATACCGTGTAGGAAAACACGTGACAGAAGTAGCCGCATAAAATCCCAAGTAGGCTACTCTCACTGCACAAAATAAACATTAGGCGTGCATGGGACAACGTTGTGACCCACTAGTGATCACGTGACACTTGCTCTGCTGCACTTCTCCCGCATACACCTCCTGGGAATGTATGAGTCTTCAATGTGTGATTTCGAGTGTTTTTTCCCCATAAGTAATTTAAATACTCGATAATGTCAATTTGCACATCGTTAAAACAACAATCACGATATTATCGCAGACGATATTTATCGCCCACCCCTAATCAGATCCAATTGTTTCAAACTTCTACAGAGTCCACGCATCCAGCTTGCAAACGTTCGTCAATAGCCGAGATCCCAGACCCTTGTAGAAGCGAAGCGTACCAAGGGGATGGCAAATGGCCAGGCTACGCCAGCAGCTGCATCCATCTTCTTTGTTTTCAAGTAGCAGGAAATTCACGCGGAACCGTCGCCGACTCAATACGATGTGATTGACCTGATAGAAGTTTCAGTTTTCCAGCTCGCAAGCCAACGGAGAGTTGCTAGACTACCCTGGCTGCAAATTACATTTGCTGCCGCTAGCTATTTCTAGGCTACAAGTATATACTTGCATACAAGAAATTTGTGTTCTGCATTTTACCCATCCGGGGGTAGTGTACAACACACACACACACACACACACACACAGTATACACCCATTCAAACACATACACACACAGCTTTTGGCCCTATGTTCCATTGTCCCGTGTGTGATTACAACATCGCCAGATGTCTATTAAAATCAGATGAAAATGATACATTTCTAGCTGCAAATTATTTATTTTACTTTGCAGATCTTGAGCCGGGTGGAGGTACAGTGTCTCTAGTCACCCCTATTGTAAGCCTGATTGGAGTTGTGTTGCTGTGTGTGGTTGGAGCCCTCATCATGTGCTATAGAAGACAACGGTAAAAACAAAGATACAGGAGAACAATTTATCACTTATTTGCCCCCAGATCTTAGCCTAGTTGACACCAGACCATAAATCTCAATTGAGATTGGGACTGGAAAGGCTTCACTGACTTACGACTTCCAGGGATGTAACCAACAGTGAAATTAACAGTTTTTTCTGAATGCTTAAGCACATTTTTTGTAACTATGGCTGTTTTTGCTCTACACACAAATAGGAACCTTTCACCCAGTCAGCAAAACACTGTAGTTCTCTTGCAAAAGCTAACACGCCTTGCTTAACTCTTCACACCTTCGTAAAAAATATGTTTTCGTATCAAACAGTAAACACAAGCCATCACAATAGTAAGCACACAATGTGCCAACTACACACTGATGGTCTGAATAAAAAACACATCTGGCTTTTGCTTTCTCTGTGCACAAGGTAGACTATGTCAGTTTGAGGTCATACTTTTGTCATAGTTCTGTAAACATACAGGGATCCAAACTTGCATGGCATATTGGTATTTATTTACACACATCAAAACAAACACAAGTGTGTTTTTCCAAGTCAAAACACAAAATAGCAATTTCACTGAGACAAAACAAATCAGTCTACATCGTGGTCGCCTCTCTCAAAATTCTGTCTACATCACATGCAATGTCCTAGTCCAAGGCACCGAAAAAATATATTCTGGAATGACGTGATCCAGGCTAGAGTGTGGGAGCCTGACCCGAGTTCTGGCCGGGACGGTTCGGACAAATATTTAGAAATTATAATCGGGTTCGGTTTGGGTTCGGACACATGGGGGCGATATGCATTGGAAGCTTTACATTTAAAATTCCTTATTATGTTGGGTAACCAACAGGTCTGCTTTACATGATGCAAACGTTTGTTTTTTGAGAATAAAGTAAAATGTTAAAAGACCTAATAGCTTTCTTTCCTGTGTGTTGTTTGTTTATCGATTAACGCATTTCAGGCATGCCGCCTGAAATGCACAAGAGTTGTCACGACTACATAAACAAATGTTGGGTGTCTTGGGTGACGTTAAAAAAAGTTGTTAGCCAATCAGGAGATTTTAAGATTATTTGCGTTGCATACTGTGGTAAAGACATATGTCGTCGCCTTTACTCCACCAATGACAGGTTCGGACCTCTCGGAGACACAATACCAGACTGAGATAATAATTAGCAATGTTATTTTATTGTACAGAGAGCATGGTCCAAAAACACAATAACAGGACAGGCAGGCTGGTAGAATAGCTAAACCAGAACAGTCCTTCTCGGCACCCCTCCCCCCAAGGCCCAGGTTGAACAGACTACCACGGATAGCACAACCCCCAGATGAGCCCAAAAATAAAAAATAAAAATAATAATAAACAGCGATTACAAACTGATACTACACATGACTGATGCAACCCAACTAGTTACTTCACCCTGCCCAATACACATCAAAGAAATGCCCCCACTTCACAGTTGTGCAAGACTGGAGGAAGCCACGGGCAGTTCAATGGATGAAGAGAGGGCTTACCGCGATTCTGTCCATGCCCACCGCTGAAGCTGCACGCTGTTGAAGCCACGCACCCACATAAAATATCGTTGGTCGGCGGCTTTCCCCCTCGCCGACCAAGAAACAAAAAAACAAAATCAACGTGTCCAACAAGGGAAGGGCCGCGCCGAGCTTGACCGAAGGCGGCGAATCCAAGTGCCAGCGCAGCCACACTCAGCTTGCTCCACAGGTACGCTCGATAAACAATGCGCCCGTTCTCCCTGGTCAGCCGCCGCCCCTCCGGGCCTCCAATCACACCTCAAAGCAGACAAAAAGAGCAGCACTCACAAACATGCAGAGCAAAGGCCAGCCCACTCATTCATAATAGGGGAGAATGGGTTACTTTCCTTTTGCTGGCGTTTAACATGCATCTCCTCCGATCGCTGTTCCCCTCCGTTCAGGCAACGCGATTCCAGCGTAGCGATCTCCCTTTGGAACAGGAACAACTTTCAAGGCCCAGACTAAACCTGGCCTATTTACGCAAATTGGAGTATATAATGCTTCCTTGAGTTTCCATGTAACGCCGCATCCTCTCAGCCAGCGTGCAGACCAGTCTCGTTCCACTCAGCTGTGCCTCCAGACCCGCATCATCAGGTAAGCCACGCTGCTCCTCCCGACCTCCGCTGCCCTAATAAAAGCATTTCCCTCCCAATTGCTTCACTAAGCAATCAACCCTTGAGTCCCCCAGTCCAATCAGCCAATTCAACCCATTACGTGGAATAGTCACAGCAGTCAGGCCGACGCGGTCCGTCAATTGAAAAACACACCCACTCCAAACTAGAGACACAAAACCAAGCATCACATAACATTCAGAACTTATACAATAAATCATGCCCGACTGACACATAGGCTACTGGTAGGCTATAAGGTCGTCTCGTTCAACTGGATGAGGATTTCCAGTTGCCCCAATTAACGTTGATGCTGCATATGGATCAGTGACAGAGGCACTGTAGTTTCAAAGACTGTTGCAGTTAATTTCAAGATTTTTTACAATGGCAAGACAAGAATTCTATTTCAATAGGCTATGCTTGCTTGGGCCTCTTGTGTTAATGTGCACTGTATTGTGACCTGCGGCGTAATGCGCTCATCTGATTCTGTAGACAATTTGTTTGTGTGTTCCGTTTAATGGGCTAAAAAAGACAGGCTATCCACAAATGTTAACGCTTAATCACCAGCATGGGAATAACTGAGGCATCATCGTTGCGGCTTGGGCCGGGTTCGGACATAACAATGAAAATGCCTGTCGGGTTCAGACGCAACTCTGTCGGACGCGGGCCGGGTTCGGACAGAAATTTGCGGCCCGATCCGCAATCTAATCCAGGCCTGACATGACAATATCCCCACCTGTTGACTGTTTTTTTTTGTCTGTAAAAGGGCTATTTCTTTCTCTTCTCACTCTTCCTGTTCCCTCCATTGTACCCATTGTACATTACCTGTGGCTTATTTATAGTGCTTAGGCTGATTGCAAAGTCAACTAATTATCTAAAACAGTTTTCACATGAGAAAGTGTGCCAGAGAGTTGGCAAAATAGTGTAAATAATAGCCATACATGTATATGATTTGCCAGGATTGTGTTGATCATTTGGAAATTGAGTGTAAAGCAGTGAGTTGTGTTTACAGTTACGCAAAAAGAGTGCTGTGCAGTGAATTGTGCCAAGTGTGTGTTGGTAAGATGGTAAGATGAGAAAATTAAAAATATGTTTAAACCTTTAAAACAAAACATGCCTGAGGTTTGCTAAAGTGTGTTTGTATTTCTGTTGTATTCATATTATTTAATATGACGTGTATGCTATTTTTTAACAAAAGATAGAACTAACAGCCTGTTAAATTGTCAAATGGTGTAACCACAAAAATGATATATCTAATATTTCACACCTCCTAGAGTTCATGCAATTGCTCTTATCCTGTGAGAATATGTTTTATTATATTTATTTCTAAATTTAAATTACATTACATTACATTACATTACATTACATTACATTACATTTGGCTGACTTTTTTTAACCAAAGCGACTAACAACATGGTAAACAATGCACGCTTTTAGAACAATTCTCACAATTTTAGGGGACAGTTTAAAAAAAAACAAAAAAACATTAGAGTGCAGTAAGAATAAGTGCGTCGGTGAGTGCTGTTTTAACAGTTACTTGTCAGTTTAAAACGGCTGGTGAGTGCTAGGATCAGTAAGACTTGTTGTAAGTGTTGCTATGGAGAGTAGGTGTTCTCAAAGAGCTGGGTCTTCAGGAGTTTTTTGAAAGTGGAAAAGGATGTCCCTGCCCTTGTAGGAACTGGCAGTGTGTTCCACCAACGAGGAACAAACAGATGAAAAGTTTGATTGGCTTGAGCGCACGGTGGTAGAGCTAAATGGATTAAATCAGAGGGCTTTGGCAGTCTGGAAGTGTAAGATCTGGCATGAGGGCATTCAAGTAGGTGGGAGCAGAACCGAGACTACTTTGTAGGCAAGCGCAGAGATTTGAATTTGATCACGGGGCACCATAGGTAGCCAGTGTAGCTGGATGAGCAGCGGGTAACATGTGCCCTTTGGGTTGGTTGTAGACCAGGCGCCCATGCGCTCTGGATCATCTGAAGTGGTTTCACTCAAGCAGGCTGGGGAGACCTGTCAGAGGGCATTGCAGTAGTCAGGTCGTGAGATGACAATTGCCTGAACCAGAAGTTGGGTAGCATCTTGAGTCAGAAATGGTAAGTCCTGATTTTCCGTATGTTGTAGAGTGCAAAAGCGGCATGCCGAGGCGACTGAGGCAACATGATAGAAGTTTAGTTGGTTGTCAAGAACAACTCCTAGATTTCTTGCAGTCCTGGTGGTGAAACAGACAGGGAGTCAAATTGATGTTGATGTCATTGGGTATAGTAGGTTTAGCTGGGATGATCTCAGCAGTTAGTCTTTGAAGGTTAAGCTGGAGGTGGTGTGCCTTCTCATCCATGTAGCTATGTCTGAAAGGCAATCCGAGATCCGTGCTGGGGAAACCAGGGGGTCGTCAGGTGGAAAGGACAGATAGAGCTGTGTGTGAAATTCCGTATAGCAGTGGTAAGGAGAGAAGCCGCAGTGGATGTTAATCTGGTCCCAAGGAGGTGGTGTAGATAGCAAGAGGAGGGGCCCTTTTGACTGCGGGACCCCTGTGGTTAGATGGTGAGGTGCAGATAGCTGACCAACCATGATAATGTTAAACAGGCGTCCTGTGAGGTAGGATTCAAACCGGAGAGAGCAGAACCGAGATTCCCATGTCAGCCAGTATAGAGAGAAGGATAATGGGTGGATTAACCGTGTCAAAGGCAACCCGATAAAGTCAAACAGAATGATTACTGATGACGAAGCGGGTAAGCCTGGCGGCTTCTTTTAAGGCTTCTGTACAGACAGCAGCGCTGATTGGTAGAGTGGGCTTTTGAACCCAGGCTGATTTGGATCAGAAGGTTGTTCTGTGAAAGGAAGTCAGAGACCTGTTTGGAGACTGCTTCGCCCAATGCCTTTGGATAGGAAAAGGTAGTAGAGACAGGGCGTAGTTCTCGACCTGAGCAGGGTTGAGAGAAAGCTTTCTTAAATCTGGTATTACCCGGCCATTTTGAAGCGCTGTTTAAAATGCCGCGAGATTAGGCAGGCATTGATCACATGTGTGATAGCTGGAGAGGCGATGGTCGGGCTGGGATGGACTGGAAGTAGGCTCAGAGGGTATAGGGTCCAGCGAGCATGTGCAGGGACGGCTGCATATCAGGAGTCTGGACGCCATTCATTCGGAGAAGAGAGGCGAATACTGAAAAAGATGTTCCAGCAGTCCCTAGAGGTTGTAGGAATGCTGTATCTGAGCCGGTAGATCGTTGAGGGACATGTAGAGAATTTACTGCTGATTGCCGCCCACTTTGTTTGTAAAAAAAATGAGGCAGGGTATCTGCAAGTAAAGGCTGGATGGAGGGAGGAGGCAGCTGAGGGTTGAGTAGCGATTTGAAGGTTGAGAAAAAGTTTTCGGTGTCTGTCTGTAGCTGTTGATTTTGTCATTGTAAAGAAAGCAGTCTTGCAGCAGTGATGCTGGCTGAGAAGGAGGTCAGAAGTGTCTGGCATTGGTTTTTGGAGGTCGTCAGCTAGTTTGGATTTGTGCCATTTCCTCTCCCTAAGAGTTTGGTGGCTTGCGCATCGGAGGTATCATTTAGCCATGGATGAGAATGTTTTGGATTGAGCTGGCCTTGTGGTAAGAGGCACAGCTTCGTCCAGACACTGGGGTCAGTGTGGACAGAGCCAGTCAGTGGCTTCATTAACCTCAGAGAGGAAGAAGGTGTGGAGTGGAGGTAGACTGAGGCAACCACAGAGGAGAAGTCGCATTGGAGACAGGTTCCGGATGTTGCGGGAACGCGACCATCGGCTGAGGAGCCGGAGGCTGTTCTGTCAGGCTGGCGTTGAACTGGATGAAGAAGTGGTCAGAAAGATGGAGAATCCACCATGAGGGGGTATCTATGCTAAAGTTCGGTGAAGATCAAGTCAGCTCTTTTGCCAGCTTTGTGAGTCGGGTGGGCTTTGGAACCAGTTCGAGGTCAAAGGAGTGGGACCAGGGCCAAAAGTCCGCTGAGCCTGGGGCATCTAAGTGGGATGTTCATATCACCCAAATTATGGGTTTTTCATTGTAATTGAGCAAGATATACCCAAAAACATCTTGTTTTCTGTCTATTCCTGACATTTGAGTAAAAATGGTTTAAAACAACCATTATTACAGTAAAGTATCATTATCCATATTAATTTTTTGTACATTATTAGTATTTTTTAGACAAAATACTGGTTACACCAATTGACCATAAAACGCTTATAGTAATAGGGACAAAAATTGACACAGAAAATAGGCATCAAGGTAAACTGATTATTGATATTTTTGATATGTATTCATGTCATTCATCATACTCCATATCAAATATCATTTCATAACATCAATGAAGAAACTTGTGTTCTATTTGATTTCAATTCAGTTCTCATACAATTTCAGTCTATAAACCCATATTTTCAAAGATAGTGAGATAAAGGCCCCATTTTGGCCATGTAAAACCTGGCGCAAAGCCGCATATTATTCTGACACAAAAGTTTTTCCTATCTTACACTTCACTTTTTATTAAATAATGTGCCGGGGTGCAAAAATTACCGACATAAGGTGTGGTCTGGTACATGATCTAAAAAATCGCTTATCTTATACTGTCTAAAAATCATTACGCCACTGACCAAGAAAAGCCTGGTCTATAGCGAAAGGCATATGAAAACACAGCTGAAGACGACGGTCCGCGTAGATTTCTATTTAAAAGCAAAATTTGCAGGCATTATTATGGACAACTATGTACACTTCACCTTTATGCGAATATTCAAACACAGTTTTTACATTAAATTGAATATTTACTTAATATGACACGATTCCCATATTAATTCAAACATTCAGAACAATGGGGTTTCATTACTTGTATTAAATATAGAAAAGTTCTTGTGCCAGATTATTTTAGAAGGATTTTGGGAGAATTTCAAATTTTTTCAACAAAGTGTAATTATTTGGTTCATGTTTTTGTGGTTACACCGGGTGGTTGACAATTTTACCCAAATTCAGTTAATACTCTTTCGAAATTAAATAAATCCAAAACTTTAAGATTAGGGTTTGATGAAAATGATATTTGAAAATAATTTGTCAAATTATTTTCAAATTTTAACAATTTTAAATGTATGTAACCCATATGTACACAAAAAAATGAGCACCACGTCATTGACCCTGTTACAAAATTGAGTGCAAAGCAGTGTTTGTGCTTTTAGTTTTGCGAACTCAGTGAGTGGTTTTGCTATAAGAATTAATAGTTTTAGAAGTTGTGCTATAAGAATCGCAGTTGTGTTTAAGCATTCAGAAAAGACTGTCAGTTGGTGCATTATACTCTTACCACATGGTTCCAGAAGTGCAGCAATCAAATATTTTTTGAAAATAAAGGTTTTAAATGCAGTTGTTAAGAAAATACATGTCCATATCCGTTTAACCCTGTCGCTAACAGTCCAGCCATTGGTTGTGTTCAGGGATGTAGTAAAAAAAAGAGGTGGATAAAAAATTCTGTGATTAAGTGGGCCATGATGCAGTCACCGTTAAGGTGACCCACGGCATACCAGTCTACATGTATCCTGACCACATCTTAATCTAAGTTCATTGTTAAAAAGACTCCAGAAGGAATAAATAAGGTTGAAGTCTATACAATTTATTAAATCACAGTAAAGAGAGTATAAAATGGCCTAATCAATATAAAGAGTATAGTAAGAAATATGAAATCTTAGACAAATTAACTAATGAATTAATATCAATACCATTATACTGTATATGGCACGTCTCTGCCAGAAGCATTTTGAGAAGGGAATAGGGGGAGGATAGACTTCCCCCTTGTTCATTTCGAATGGTAGCCTGTCAGAGTAAACTTGCCCAGTTATTTGTCTTAGCCTTAGGACTTTATTATGTCTAGGATATGAAGCCATGTAGCATCGTCCACAATTAGTTGTGATCACCTTGTACCCAATATTGTATTTTATTGGTGAGCTAATTATGAGAAATTAAAGGGACACTTCACCCATTTGCATTAAGCTTTGTATCGTTAGAAACCCAGTCATTCCCTCATTTTCCCTTGAGATGGGAGATATACAGATTTCAATGTTGCAGTTCCTGCTTACAATGATTATGTAAAAATCGTCATTTTGCGTCATTATAAGCAGCAAGTCCCATATCTTTGTCGAGGGGGTGAGACTACAAACACTCCTCCTACATAGTTTAAACTTTATGTTTCTTTCGTCCCCTGTGCCTGTTTCATTTGTTTCAAACAACCCTTGACTTCTGCTTCAATAACTCCTGAATAGTTTCGTTCAGAGCTGTAAATGTGACTGTATTCGACAGAGGGCAGATGTAGGTTGCTAGTGACAAAATATTAGATGTCAGTGTTTTATGATGTCCCTGCCTGTTTCATTTGTTTCATGACACAACCCACGTTAGACTTCTGCTTCAATAACTCCTGAACAGTTTCGTTCAGAGCCGAAAATACGACTGTATTTGACAGAGGGCAGATGTAGGTTGCTAGTGACAAAATATTAGCTGTCAGTGTTTTGCTTTTTTTTGGTATGAGGTGTAATGGCAAGTGTACCATTTAGCCTCGTTCTGGCCGCCAGGTAAATAAAGCGAATATAGGCACAAACAGCACATTAGTTAAATGTCGAAATGCTAGCCTATGCTGTCAATTCGCGGGACGTCTGACATTTTTGAAAATTTCCGTATGAAGAACGGGACCTTCGATTTATGGCCACAAGACAAGGGTTCACTGACCTGTTCTTCTTCTTCACTGAGTGTAACATAAAACAATGATCGTTTTAATTTAGAATCCTTATTAATGCCAAAATGTCACATTAATGAGTCTCTCTGTGTGCTTGTAGCTAGGCCTCGGCCACTTCCTGGGGGAGTGGCTTGGTAGGGCAGCGAAGAGCAGTGAAAGGCCGGGATTTATGGGAGTTGTTGGCTTTCATCCACATGAGCCAAAAACACATTTTTGTCTTTTTCTTGGTCAAGAAGGCACTGACTTCAATTATGACTCAACATTTCTACTACATAAATGACCCAATTTAAACACACATTCATCTTCCCAGCGGTGAAACACTCCTTTAAACTTAAACTTTTAGTTGACTAAAAAAGAAAGCTTGTCACTAGTTTTCAAGGCAAGGCAGCTTTATTTGTGTGGCCGTTTGTCAACAAAAATAAATTAAACTTAAATCAAACATTCAAATGATCACTTCTGGGCAAGAAATACATTCTAATTCCAGCCTGGATTCAGGTTTTGTGGCTGGTTTATTTGTTCCAGCTGAGCAAACAATACAGCATCTCTCGCGCTGGTAAAAAAACATGTGCTCACCAACCAGGTGCATACAGGCCCCCTCCTACTTCCTACTAGAGCCCTTTTCAAGAATGTGTGTGTTACACTCCCCCCCTCAAGAATGTGTGTTCACTCCCACCCACACGTCATTATTAATAAAGAGATTCATGAGGATGTTTGTTTCTCCATCCTGTCGCTAGTGTTAACCTTTCCTGATTGCTTCTGTTACTGACCGTGGGTCAGAAAAAAAACCAGGGCTTAATGCTATAAAATAAGTTACAAAAACCCCACAAATTGACGCAACAGTGTTAACCCAGCGCTTGGGTTGAAAAAATAACCCAGTATTTTTTTTACCAAAATATGTATCACTAATGTAAGCAAAATCATAATAATAAACAAATTAACTAAGAAAATTACCACTACTGAAAGCAAACTAATGTACAGTAGCTCCAACACTTTATATAGTGCATTTCATACCCTGTCTAGTTTTATAGTGCATTTCAAGACGACTCAATGTCCTTTACATCATCCGGGAACAGAGAACATATGAAATCAGTAAAAGCATGAGGGACAAATAAGAATGGAACTGCACAAGGAAGATAATACAATACATAGTAGAAGGTAATGTAAAAATGTACGAAATACACAAATATAAAATAAATAAATAAAATATATAAACAAAATAAGAAATACATAAATTACTATATAAAAATCAACAAAAAATGTCACAAAATAAACGAAAGCCATTAAACACACACCGAGATCTTGCTTGATCAAAGATGCCTTAGTGTTTTGGAAATTATTTTGTCAGTGTTGAAGAAAGTGATGGGTGATGTACTTAAAGCTACATCATAATGTCATGGTATAGTTTGGTGATTATGACATAAATGTATTTTTCAGCTTTCAGCCCTCTGATTACATTCCTGCCCACAGTAAGTACCTGCATTTGGACTTTAGAAGTCTACAACATGTTTAGTTGTATATTTTGATATTTCAATATTTTGAAATATTAAGTCTTACATTTGAATCATTATTTTCTGCAAAGAGCTTTAATATGACATGCATTTAGTTGCATTCATGTTTTTGCTTTCTAGTCCTAATTGTTTCTATCAAAAACTAAACAAATGTAACATGACTTTGATACATAATCAAGCCATCTGTAACCATTGCAAAAGTAACCTTCCCATGACTGTGGGTGAGATGTGTCAACATTTTGTAGCTGGGTGTAGATTTGTTTTCTCCTGTAATCTAGCAAAAGTAAACCTTATGAATGTGACGTGCTTGCGCTACTCTTTGTATTTCAGAGACAGATCAACAACTGCATCAACTGGATCAATCCACAAACTAGGTGGTTTCAAAAGCCTGGCTTCACCAATTCACTTTGTGAATAGGGTCTGGCAACACTCCGAGAACGCTCCGATTGTAGCATCCTAATGAGCTTTGTGTTATATTTGAAATCAGGACTTCCTTCTTCACCACTAACCTTTGCAAACTGATCGGAAACAGTGTATGTGTAACCTGCGTTGTGTTGTGTTGTGTCAGCCCTGCAATTACATAAACTCGTACCTTCAAATTTCAGCAGCTCAGATTGGAAGGTGAGTGGGCTAGCAAGTGAGTTAAACACCCATGGGTGCTAGCATCTCTTACTAGCATGTCACTTAGGGCATCGGGAGGTTTACAACACTGTACAGCTACTGGACTTATCCAGCTGGCTATACTGTACAGTTACCAGATCACACTTTATAGCTTTATGTGCCGCCTGGACAAGTCAGAGAACTAAATAATTGAAGCCCTAGTCAGCCCTCTGAAAAGCTGTTACAGATTCACTTCTAGGTTAAGACATTGGCGCAAATGCCTGTATGTCCTATAGGCTAATATGTGATTTTCTATGTATTTTGTATCTCATTTTTATATATGTATGTATGTATATATATATATATATATATATATATATATATATATATATATATATATACCTTTGGTGAATAAATGTATACATTCTTCTGGCTGCAATGTTTTATGTTTGCTGGCTTTGCTATTACGATTATAATGCTTAATTTAGCTAATGATATTCACATGCCCATAATCCATATTTGGCATAGCGCCACCCACTGGCAACAAAAAGAATGACAAGAACACTGATGTCACATGATAGATTTGAACATATTCCTCCTAGACGGTTTGTCAGATTCATGTGAAATTTGGCAAATATGATGACAACATGACGCTGATGTTAAGTTGTGAAGGGATTTTTGGTAACACTTTACTTGACAGGTGAGTTCATAACACATTCATAGCAGCTATCATAAACTGAAACAAAGCATTCATGACTGTTTCATGAGACATAACTCAACATTCATAACAAACCTTTAATGAATGTGGAAGACAGAATGACGACAACTTGTCAAAATAAAAGTCCCAACAAGTCGCTAAAGCAGCATTGCCGCTTTTCTTCAGCCTTGTAAATATTTCCATGAATATCTTATGAAGTCTACATCAATGTCACTTTACTATACAAGTTGTGAAGTATTCTCAGAATCACTGATTTTAACACTGGGAGGTAGCCCAAACTAGCCTACATTCAGCTGACCCTTATTTGTTAACCTGAACAGTTGGACAAATGGACATTCCCAGTAGCAAATGATGAGAAATTATCTGCAAAGGTTACATCATAAAACAAATATTTTTATGAAACAAAAGTATTTGCTTGACCATGTTCTTTTGGCACTGGAGTACACCTCAGATGTGACGGATCAGGTAAGAGGTTTGAACAAAACGCAATGCTGCTTTCATGCATTGTTGGACTTTTTATTTTGACAAGTTGTCGCTGTCTGTCTTCCACATTCATGAAAGGTTAGGTATGAATGTTGAGCCATGTCTCATGAAAGTCATGAATGCTTGTTTATGACAGCTGCTATGAATGTGTTATGAACTCACCCGTCAAGTAAAGTGTTACTGGATTTTTGATATGTTGTAATATGTTATGATTTTAATATCTTGCACATAAACAGGGAATGTGTCATAAAATAAGAAAATAAGTCCCTTCAGGGCGAAACAAGACAAGTCCAGTTCGCCCTGTCGGGACTTATTTTCCCAATAATGACCGGCGTTCTATATGGACTCAACAGCACAAACATCAGCAATCCAATATTGTTCTGGTTAAATAGTCATATCACACATAACTCAAATAAGCATCACCTGATTAACAATAACTTGGACTGGAGACAAGAGCAGCCGTAGCTGGGCCTCAACATGGTGACACAAATGTCCTGTGTTGTCTTCAGCTCTTCTACAAGTGATGTGTCTTGTCTCTGTCCTGGGAATTCTTACTTCAAATGTTTTCATAGGAAATCTCCACATGCATCCTATTGATTTAGTTCTGCTGTCAAGAGCTGAAGAGCCAATCAGTGAATTTTGGCACTGTCTTGACAGTTTCTGCAGAGCCAATCAACACATTGCATCGCCTACTGACTAGCCAATCAGGGGACGTCCTGCGTCACATCTCTCGACCAGGGTCGGCAGAAGATTCTGAACAGAGCTGGTCGGGCAGGCACAGAGCTAGCTTAACTTAGGGTCGTAGAATCTAACAAGTTAGAAGCTATGCCTTTTACAACAAGGCTTTTGATGGAAAAGTGGTGTTTATTTCCATAATCTTTGTTTAGTGAACGCATAAAACCGTCAGTTTGTAGGCTAAGCAAGAAGAATCAAGAATTACGATCTTTGAGTTTGTTTATCGTAACCTAGCAACCAAGGCTTTAAGTGTTAAAAATTATTGCAGTTTCAGTAGCTGTGCTGTAGCGAGCTTTGATCTAAGGATCTTTGGTTCAAGTCCAGCATCAATCATTCTGCCCATGTTAGTTTTGCACTGGATATTCACACATTCACATTCACATCAACAGGTGAAAGCCTCTTGTGCCCTAGTCATCTCCTTCTCCATAGCATGCTGCTGTCCTTCACACATTCACATCAACAGGTGAAAGCCTCTTGTGCCCTAGTCCACACCTTCTCCATAGCATGCTGCTGTCCTTCACACATTCACATCAACAGCTGAAAGCCTATTGTGCCCTAGTCCTCTCCTTCTCCATAGTATTCTGCTGTCCTTCACACATTCCCCTCCACAATAACAGCTGAAAGCCTCTTGTGTGCTGCTCTGTGATGGTCAGTGTGTTTGTAAGGGAATGGAAGCAGAAGCTCTAATCACCATGTGTTCTCTGTTTGAGATGGATCAGCTTCACAACTACTCAGGACACTACTCTGGGAGTGTGGTGACGGCTGGTCAGATAAGAGTGTGTGTGTTTCTGCACCTCTGGGAGTGTGGTGACGGCTGGTCAGATAAGAGTGTGTGTGTGTGTTTCTGCACGCACAGGCCTGGGATGGGGGGCACTCTGCTCTCAGATCCTCGGCAGCAGACACGGTCAGTCGGGTGTGCGTGATTGTCCTGCTGGAGCTGCTCTTCACCCATTTTCTGAGCATTTTGACCACAATTTGCCAGGTGGTGCCCAAAAGCTTGTTAGGCACCACAAACGTCACAATCAGAGTGAATGCGGCGTGACATTCGTTGCCTGAAAGTCAAGTTATTTTGAAACGGTTAGTGAGAAATATGCACTAATAAATCTATAAAGTCAGTTTGTGTAACCAAAAAATACATCTGAAGCCATGTACGATCTCTCTGTCAGCCACCTTGCACGTAGAAATCGGTAGCCATCAATCACCTGCGAAGCCCCGCCTTGTGTACAGCCCACTCAGCGGCAAGTGGGTGGAGTTATCGCTGTTTTTTGCATCTAATCTCTCGCTCTCTTCCCCTTTCTACAGGACAAGCATGTCTTTGTGCGGCCGGACAGCTCTGCTGCTATGTACCGTATCAACCACAAAGCTTATGGGCTCAGCGTGGCTGCTAAGTTACTCAGAAACCTCTGCTGTGGACATTTCCACGCCTGGCCTCACTCAAAGCAGTTATGGGCCAGAAGCTCGGAATCTCAAATTCCAGTCAAGCTGTCATCTGGCCCGGCTATCCTCAGCCCCTCTCAGGGTTAACACTGACTGTACGTTTTGAGTATTAACTATAAATATATACATGTAAGTATTGCCAAGCCTTTCCAGCAGAGGTGTGAATTGTTCTCTTCATGGTGTCATGGCCTGGAGTTAGATCCAGTGACATATCCAATGCTTGGTGCTACACTTTCTTCACTCCCTTTGGGATGTGGGAAGGGCAGCTGATCCAGTATCCTGTAAGTCTATGCCTTGGTGTCCCATGGCACTGTAGAAGGTTTGTCTGTTGGGAAAGACCCTATGGGCTTGCAGTTCTACCTGCCTACTTTCAGACTACCTGCATCCAGGCAGATGTTCCAGAGATGACCATTAAATGTAATCAGTCTTCATTTACGTTATTTTCAATAGTTTTTGTTATTCTTAGTCCTTTTTTTCTGATTAACAAACTTGACTGACATCGTCAACAACGCCAAGTTAACGTTAACGTTAACTATCGATAGAAGCTGATATGGAACTATACTCTCATTCCAGCATAATAATCAAGCATCAAACAGCACAATGATATCACGCAGCACCTGAAAATAGTCCCTGTAGGCCAGAGGTTCCCAAACTGTGAGGCGCGCCTCCCCTGGGGGGCACCAAATAAATTGAGGGGAGGCGCGGAAGGTTGAACGTTTATTTCATTTTTCAATCATTATGTAATTGTCAACATTATAAAATCGAAAGAAATCATAGAAGAGATGTATATAAATCTTTGGGATAGTGGAAAGAATTATTGATTCCTATCCTGATTCAGAATGTATTGTGCCAAACTTCATAACGTAATTTAGCAACAGTGCCGCCAGCCGAGCTAGCTGTGAACAGTAACTCGCGGATTTGTACACGCAGCCTTACAACACTGTTTACAGCTCTTCGAGTCACGGTAAAATGTATTTTTTGGTACATAGCTAATTTAGATAAACTTATGGTGTGGGTGCTTGCGTTTCTTTAGGAATCCGCCTCCTATAGAAATGAATATTAAGTGACAGATTCACGTAAGAGGTTGGACATAAGTGACGGTAATATGTGACGTTCCGATAGCTAACTTGAAATGGACAGATTTGTCACAATCGCTGCACGGCCTGATATGGGCAACAAAGCCAAACATCGAAAATATGATGAAAACTCATTTCATTGCATAGCATAGTAGCCTTTAAATATGATGAAAACTCATTGCATTGCATAGCATAGTAGCCTTTAAATATGATGAAAACTCATTGCATAGCATAGCATAGTAGCCTTTAAATATGATGAAAACTCATTGCATTGCATAGCATAGTAGCCTTTAAATATGATGAAAACTCATTGCATTGCATAGCATAGTAGCCTTTAAATATGATGAAACTCATTGCATTGCATAGCATAGTAGCCTTTAAATATGATGAAAACTCATTGCATTGCATAGCATAGTAGCCTTTAAATATGATGAAAACTCATTGCATTGCATAGCATAGTAGCCTTTTAAATATGATGAAAACTCATTGCATTGCATAGCATAGCATAGTAGCCTTTAAATATGATGAAAACTCACTTTGCATTGCATAGCATAGTAGCCTTTAAATATGATGAAAACTCATTGCATTGCATAGCATAGTAGCCTTTAAATATGATGAAAACTCATTGCATTGCATAGCATAGTAGCCTTTAAATATGATGAAAACTCATTGCATTGCATAGCATAGTAGCCTTTAAATATGATGAAAACTCATTGCATTGCATAGCATAGTAGCCTTTAAATATGATGAAAACTCATTGCATTGCATAGCATAGTAGCCTTTAAATATGATGAAAACTCATTGCATAGCATAGCATAGTAGCCTTTAAATATGATGAAAACTCATTGCATTGCATAGCATAGTAGCCTTTAAATATGATGAAAACTCACTGCATAGCATAGCATAGTAGCCTTTAAATATGATGAAAACTCATTGCATTGCATAGCATAGCATAGTAGCCTTTAAATATGATGAAAACTCATTGCATTGCATAGCATAGCATAGTAGCCTTTAAATATGATGAAAACTCACTGCATTGCATAGCATAGTAGCCTTTAAATATGATGAAAACTCACTGCATTGCATAGCATAGTAGCCTTTAAATATGATGAAAACTCATTGCATTGCATAGCATAGCATAGTAGCCTTTAAATATGATGAAAACTCACTGCATTGCATAGCATAGCATAGTAGCCTTTAAATATGATGAAAACTCATTGCATTGCATAGCATAGCATAGTAGCCTTTAAATATGATGAAAACTCACTGCATTGCATAGCATAGTAGCCTTTAAATATGATAAACTCATTGCATTGCATAGCATAGCATAGCACCGATTTAAGTGGCATAAATGAAGTGAATATCATTATTTGAAAATTATTGTCGGGGGGTTTATGGAGGTGTCACTGTTTTCCGAGGGGAGGCCCACATTGATGGAGTTTGGGAACCCATGCTGTAGGCTATAACTTCCAGCAACAAGGTTGAGCTGCAGCAGATTATTATGCCAGAATGAGAGTATAGTTCCACACACACAAACACACACACACACCAACGACAACAGTAAGTGGGATACAGAGAGATGCACTGAACATATGCAAAATGTTAAGAAATCCAATTATATTTGTTTGAACTTTAGTTGTTGAGTCATCAATTACTTTTATTCCGTTAATGAAACCAATCCAATTAGGTTTTTCTCCAAGAACTTTATTTATATATTCTGTTAGACTAAAAGAGGTTGGACACCACATAGTCCCCATGGCTCCCATCGATGAGTCCAGTTCCATTGCTGTGTACAAACCAGCAGGGCACTTTCTCTCCGTTCTTCACATCTCTACGGAAGTCTCTCTGCCAGCCTCTGAGGAGACAAAGTTATTTAGGAAATGGTAACACTTAACAGCTTCTGTTTAGTTTCCCTGAACATATTAAATGCAGAGCAGGACAGTAACGGAGTACATTTACTTGAGTACAGTACTTGAGTACAATTTTGAGGGATCTGTACTTTAGTCGAAAGTATCATTTTGGGGAGTACTCATGACTTTACTCAAGTACATTTGAGAGGCAAATATTGTACTCTTTACTCCACTACATTTCTATCCATAACCGTGGAGTACCCGTTACTACTTCTAAAAAAAAAAGGAAAAATAAAAATCTCGAAACCCTCAATTTGTTGTTTTCCCTCTCAAACGTGATTGGATTGTGCAGGCGCCCCACTGATTGGGACAGCCTATCAGCAATCACCTTCAGCTTTCCGCCAAAGTCAACTCCATGGTCAGATTTAGATAAGAGACTAAACCATGGACTTAAAACAATGGATGAAGACACAGCAGGTCCATCCGGGGAATGTGCCAACCTGTGGCCCCACCTCGCCAGACTATTTCAATTTTCTGAACAAGTTAATGATAGTTTTCGCTTCAAGTGTTTCTAATTACAAAATAGTATTTTATATTTGAAATCGTGATTTTAAATACATGTATTAGAAATACTGACCATCCCTGGCAACATGGTAAAAAGATGAAAATGATTTTACTTTCAATTCCTTTTACATTCTCCAAGGTATTAACATTAACATTTTTCATAACTCCATGTAGGACGTTTCTGTACATAAATGTAAGCACTGTGGCAGTAGTAATGCAATATTTAGAAAATGTAGACTACTCTTGTACTCTTGATACTCAAGTACTTTTAAAAACAAGTACTTCAGTAGACATCTGACTGTTGTACTTTTACTTGTACTTGAGTAAAATTTAGCAAAGGGTATCTGTACTTTTACTCAAGTAATGAAGCTGTACTCTGTCCGCCTCTGATTAAATGGAAGATGTTTGTTTACCTAGTCACAGTCAGTTTGTGTCCTTTAACATCCATTGTGGCATCAGGTTTTTCAGGGTCTTCTCCTGGGTGGAGGTTGCTCACTTCAAACTGTACACCGTGATAAAACTGGCCTGTAGTGTAAGTGTTACATAAAAACAACAATGCAATACAGTAGAATACGTCAATACATTATAGTGTCTCACAGCAAATGGTGAGAGAAAAAGTCCGCTTCAACTAAAACTAAATACATTTCTTCCACAGGCATGTCAATTCTCTGAAACATTTTGATGCACTCCACTGTGTCCTTGATGTAAGATGGGAGGGAGGTGACCAGAGGTTGGAGGAAATGGTCAACAAAGGCAGAAATGTTTTCTGTTAGTGAGCCTATGGCAGCTACAATTGGTCATCCAGGTGGTGCCCGGTGTATTTTTTTGTGTATTTTTGGGGAGTGTATACAAGACTGGTGTCACTGGGGTGTTGACTGTCATAAATACATGTTCCCGTTTGCTGATGTGATTGTTTTGTAGTAAAGTGTCCAAATGTTTGTGAATTGTTTCTTTAAACTTCACTGTTGGGTTCTGTGTCAGCTTTTTGTAGAAGGCAGTATTCTCAAGCTGTCTAGCTATTTCGCCTTCATATGCGTGACTGTCCAGTATGACAATGCCCCCTCCCTCGTCAGCACTCTGGTACCAGTATGGGATCCCAGATGGCCCCAAGCTTCGCCTCCCTCTACTGTGGGTTCTTTGAGCAGGAATACATCTGGGACCAACGTAACCCCCATCTTCAACATATCACCAACTGGAAACGGTACATAGATGATGTATTCTTTATCTGGCAAGGGACTGAAAATCAGCTCAAAATATTCCATGAGTATATAAATTCATGCAGTTCACACCTCAAATTTACCATGGAATACAGTAAGCAACAAATGAGTTTCTTGGATATTCTTCTTCTATAGGAATGGGGAACATCTGGGTACCCACTTTGTACCGTAAACCAACTGATAGGAACTCCATTTTTACATGGGCTCTCGGGATCATCCAGTTTCTTAAAAAGCTTACCTATTTCACAGTTCAGCCCGGATCAGGCGACTCTGCAGTAGAGGATTTTCAGACACAAGCCCAGGACCTGGAGGCCCGTTTCAATGACCGACAGTACAAGCCAGAATGGATCACCAGTGCCATGAGGGCTTTGAGGGTAATGTCACAATCTGATTGCCTATATATGCCAAAGCGCACAGCCAGAAGCTGCGTCTAAATTGCATTTGTACAGTATTCACCCCTCAGTCACGAGTTCCAGTCCATCATACAAAAGCACTGGAATATAATTTACCTCTGACCCATCTCTGACCTGCTTCACACTACCTCCAAGGGTTGTGTTTAAAAGACCCCAATCTGAGAAACCTATTGGTAAGGGCCCACCATCCTCCCCAACCAGACCATTTTTCGCGTCAGATCCCCAGGGCAACTACAAGTGTGGTCAGCGGTGTGCCGGTTAACTTCACCACAAAACAAAGACATTCAATCACCCTCTCACAGGGAAACCTTTGCACATCAAGGGTGTGATTACATGCAATACTAACAATGTAATTTATATGCTCAAGATGTCCCTGCGGGGCTGGCCTACATCGGGAAGACCACCAGGAGCCTAAAACAAGGGGTTGCAGAACACAGATCAACATCCGGGACCACAACGGCAAGAGCCCGGTGGCGATACACTTCACAACGGCCAAGCACAACGTTTCCAGCCTGAGGTATACGGGTATTGAACATGTCAAGTGCCAGTCGAGGGGGATGTCAATTCCTTATTACTGGGGAGAGAAGCATACTGGATATACACTCTGGGGACATTGTCTCCCAGAGGAATGAATGAAATTTTGACCTGAGGCCTTTCCTGTGAACTGTACTAGCTCCCTGAAGACTGTCTATCTGCTCTTCTAGAGCTCTCCTGTGACTCTTGCTGTGATTCTCTTGCTCCTTGGTGACTCGTGTTACTCGTTTTGCTACAAACTCTGCGGTGCCCTTACATGCCTTGCTTCATGGACTTAAAATTGCATGTAGGCTACCAGTGAAGATATATTGTGACCACATGAATGGCTTACAACAATTTATTGATGCCTATTTTTTACCCATTAGTTGCTATTATCAGACTTGAATACTGGCTATTGCCAGTTTGTACATATTGGGGATGGGGTATGCACAGTATTGTCATTATTGTTGTCTCTTGTCATGTTTTCTGTTTTTTATTTCTTTCTTATTTCTTTTTTATTTCTTGGTTGTCTGTTGGGGTCCCTGAGTGTACAGTGTCACTTGTATATAGGGGGTGTCACTCTCAATGTTTTTTGTGCTTAAGGTCATCAGCTTTGTAACTAATGACTATGGTCGCAGGTTTGTGAGCCCGATTATTGAGAACAACTGTTTACACCTGCAATGAGGGTCATGTGATCACCCAGAAATTGTATATATGGGGTGTGTTTTGTATGTGTTTTCACGTCTGAAGAAGGGTGATTACCCGAAACGTCATGGAAAAATAAAAATAAAAACAAGTGGGAGCAGAAAACCCTGGTTGAAGCGGACTTTTTCTCTTTTTTGTCTGGTCGTTTGTTTGTCCTGCTCCCAGGTCAGACATTTGGATGTGCGGACTTAAAAAACTTACTCACAGCAAATGGTGAACATACAGACATATATTTCAGTCCATTATCATCCAATATTTGTATTTTTAATTATTTTAGCTTTATTTAATATATCAGTATATTACTAATATAAGAGTTGGTCGATTAACTGAACATTTGCTTTACAGTAATTTCTGACCTCCTACTCACTAAATATTTATAGCATGATAAATCATTTGGTCAGTGATTGTTTGTTTGTTTGTTTTGTTTATTAAGCAAAGAAACATAATATTAATATAATACTATTACTATTATATTATTATCATTATTAGTGTTTATAAATTCTGCATTGTTTACATGGGCATCTAGTGCTTTTGCCAAACATGTAGCCCATCTGCTGGAGTGCAGCTGCTGTCTTACCCAGCAGTCCGTGGACCCTGGGGGAGAGTAGGTGGCTGTCTATGGTGTAGAACCCCAAGTAGTCCTGGTGGTACGGGTGCTTCTTCCACACCTTGTGCAGAATGATGACAAACTTCACAGTGTCTTTCAGAGTCACCGTCAAACTACGACCCTTTGTGATCTGCAGATCCATGCTGTGGGTCAAATTGTCATATCACTTGTAGAAACAGTCTACATTTACATAATACTTATAGAATATTGTGTCTACATGATGTTGCCAAAAGAATTGTGTCAGAGTGTTGTGTTAAAGACTGAAACAGTCAATAGGCCTACTCACATTTCATTTTTAGCTAAGGTTGTTTCCGACCAGTCAAACTGCGTCGTTTTCTTGTTCAAGAACACCGTGATCCCATCTGTGCTCACCACCAGTTGTATGCCCAATGTCTGATGAACAATCCCAAAACGACCAAAGTATGTATTCAGTTTGCTCCCAGGATCAACTTTCTTATCCCCAATGGTTTGGCCATTTACCACAATGCCTGTGAATTTAATTAAACCAATACCTTTATTTAGGGACTCTTGGCTCAAAGGACTTATTATGACCGCCCGGAGCCAGCTGGCGGTCATATAGGTTTAATCAGATTTTTTTTTTTTTTCTTTTTTAGCATGTCCAAATTTCCGTCCAAGGATTCCGGGAAACTTGGTGGGCATGTAACCCACATGGATAGCAATGGAACCTCCTTTTTCGTTTTTGATCTGTAGCCCCCCTGGACTGGATCCCTCAAAGGAGGGTGGGGCAGACACAGTTTTCTGTGAATATCTCGAACCCGTAGAGGGTTTAGGAGGACCATTTTTTTTTGTATGTTGATCTCAAAGGGCCATATCAACCCATTCCATAACCACTCATTTCATGTATAGCGCCACCTAGTTAAACACAAAAAAGTAAAAATGAGGTGTTATGTCAAACTGCAGGTATCTGTGACCTAACATAGTCAAAACTGCACGAAATTGGAAGTGTAGGATCATTATGACACCCTCTGAATGCACGCCAAGTTTCGTGGAATTCCGTTCATGGGGGGCCACACAATAAAATTAATTTATGTTAATATACACCAACTGGCCTGTAGGTGGCGGGAGACAGTTTTCTGTGAATATCTCGAGAGGGCCGTGAGGGCCTAGGAGGTCCACCTTTTTTGTATGTTGGTCTTAAGGGGGCATGTCAACCTATCCCATTACCACTTATTTCATGTATAAGCCATCTAGTTAAAAATTAAAAAGCAAAACATTAGGTGTTTTCATCACAATATCTCTGGCTGACATGGTCAAAACTGCATCGAAATTGAAAGTGTCATTATGTGTACATACAAAGTGTTATTATATGGATCATTATGACACCCTCGAATCATGCCAAGTTTCATTGAATTCGTTCATGGGGGCCTTACAATAAAATAATTTATGTGTACATTTAGTGACCGTACACCAACAAGGATTCCGGGACACTGAAAGACTGGGGTACCACCCGAAACTTGGTGGGCATGTAACCCACATGGATAGCATGGAACCATCGCTTTTTCGTTTTGATCTGTAGCCCCCAGCTGGACTGGACCCCGAAAGGAGGGTAGGGGCGAACACAGTTTTCTGTGAATATCTTGAGAAACCGTGGGGCCTGGAGGATGACCAATTTTTGCATATGTTTGCCTCCAGGGGTCATGTAAACCCATTCCATCAACAAGGATTCGGGACACTGAAGAAGACTGGAATTACCTGAGGAAACTTGGTGGGCATGGCTTACATGGATAGCATGGAACCATCGCTTTTCGTTTTGATCTGTAGCCCCCCTGGACTGGATCCCCGAAGGAGGGTAGGGCAGACACAGTTTTCTGTGAATATCTTGAGAACCGTGGGGCCTGGAGGATGAATTCATAATTTTTGTGGCTATGTTTGCCTCCAGGGTCATGTAAACCATTCCATTTGCACACATACAGATACACACGCACACACATACATTCACAGTAATCCCTACATTGTGTACATGCTCACACAGTAGACATATATGCATGCATGCACATGCACACAGGCACATAAACAGGCAAACACACAAGCACATGCACATGCACACACACACCCACCCACACATAAACATAAACATGTACACGCACACATGCACACAATTCAAGAATTTCTGGGGGTGGGGTTGTATAAAATGTATATTACATGTGAAATCTATGAACTAATAATCATGTTTGGGGTACTTGTTGTCTAGATACCAGTGGTAGGTGTGCATAATGCAATTCAGTGAGACAGTTAGAATCATATATGCCTTTCAGCGTGACTTATTTTTGTGGAAAACATGTGCT